>NC_069503.1:386584047-386751547 GCF_027579735.1 Bombina bombina | reverse complement strand
AACTGTTAGGTTTTTTTGCAGCTTTAGCTCCCAGTAGTGCATTGCTGCTCCTGCTCTTGATATATGGATAGGAAGTGGAAGCTTAAAAATGCTTGATGATGAAATGCATCATCCCATCAACCTCATACATCCCATTAACCCCTTAATGACCACAGCACTTTTCCATTTTCTGTCCGTTTGGGACCAAGGCTATTTTTACATTTTTGCGGTGTTTGTGTTTAGCTGTAATTTTCCTCTTACTCATTTACTGTACCCACACATATTATATACCGTTTTTCTCGCCATTAAATGGACTTTCTAAAGATACCAATATTTTCATCATATTTTATAATTTACTATAAAAAAAATTATAAAATATGAGGAAAAATTGAAAAAAACCCCACTTTTTCTAACTTTGACCCCCAAAATCTGTTACATATCTACAACCACCAAAAAACACCCATGCTAAATAGTTTCTAAATATTATGCTGAGTTTAGAAATACCCAATGTTTACATGTTCTTTGCTTTTTTTGCAAGTTATAGGGAAATAAATACAAGTAGCACTTTGCTATTTCCAAACCATTTTTTTTTCAAAATTAGCGCTAGTTACATTGGAACCCTGATATCTTTCAGGAATCTCTGAATATCCATTGACATGTATATATATATTTTTAGTAGACATCCCAAAGTATTGATCTAGGCCCATTTTGGTATATTTCATGCCACCATTTCACCGCCAAATGCGATCAAATAAAAAAAATCGTTCACTTTTTCACAAATTTTTTCACAAACTTTAGGTTTCTCACTGAAATTATTTACAAACAGCTTGTGCAATTATGGCACAAATGGTTGTAAATTCTTCTCTGGGATCCCCTTTGTTCAGAAATAGCATACTTATATGGCTTTGGTGTTGCTTTTTGGTAATTAGAATGCCACTAAATGCCACTGCGCACCACACGTGTATTATGCCCAGCAGTGAAGGGGTTAATTAGGGAGCATGTAGGGAGCTTTTTGGGGTAATTTTAGCTTTAGTGTAGTGTAGTAGACAACCCCAAGTATTGATCTAGGCCCATTTTGGTATATTTCATGCCACCATTTCACCGCCAAATGCGATCAAATTAAAAAAAACGTAAAATTTTTCAAAATTTTAGGTTTCTCACTGAAATCATTTACAAACAGCTTGTGCAGTTATGGCACAAATGGTTCTAAATGCTTCTCTGGGATCCCCTTTGTTCAGAAATAGCAGACATATATGGCTTTGGCGTTGCTTTTTGGTATTTTGAAGGCTGCTAAATGCCGCTGCGCATCACACGTGTATTATGGCTAGCAGTGAAGGGGTTAATTAGGTAGCTTGTAGGGAGCTTGCAGGGTTAATATTAGATTTAGTGTAGAGCTCAGAAAGTCTGCCAGTACTAAAATAAAAGCTATATTTGTATTTTTTGGTGTTTTTTTTTTAAAGCATATTTACATATGCTGTTGTGTACTATCCCCCCTTAGCCCCCAACCTCACTGATCCCCCCCAAACAGCTCTATAACCCTCCCACTCTAACTTAATGGGCGCCATCTTGGGTACTGGCAGCTGTCTGCCAGTACCCAGTTTAGAAGAAAAAATGTATTTGTTTTACATTTTTTAGACTTTTCTGTAGTGTAGCTTCCCCCCCACACAAAAACCAACCCCCCACCCCTCCACGATCTCTTTTAGTGTTTATTTTTTTGGTGTGCCTAGGCCACTTAACATTTTACTTTTATTCACTTTCCGTAGTGTAGCGGTTCCCACCCGCTCCCGCCCCGTGCACGCGCCCGCCCGCCACCCTCCGTGCACGCGTGCGCATCCGTGCGCGCCCCCGACGGTCCCTCGCCCGATCCCGCCCCCCTCGACGTCACACGGCACACCGATGGCCGCCCACCCGCCTCCCAAGTCGGCTCCCACCCACCAACGATACCGGCCATCGATGTCCGGTGCAGAGAGGGCCACAGAGTGGCTCTCTCTGCATCGGATGGCCATGTCAGGTTATTGCAGGATGCCTCCATATCGAGGCATCACTGCAATAACCGGAAAGCAGCTGGAAGCGAGCAGGATCGCTTCCAGCTGCTTTCCACACCGAGGACGTGCAGGGTACGTCCTCAGGCGTTAACTGCCTTTTTTTTGAGGACGTACCCTGCACGTCCTCGGTCATTAAGTGGTTAAAATAGTTAGTAGTTATTAGTGTTATTAAACTTTTTTTTAATTCTTGCACATACATACTGTTACTTGTAAATACATTTTGTTATTATATAATTTATGTTTGTGTCCGTATCTCTTAAAACAAGTTAGTTTAACCTCCTGTTTGCTAGTACAACTGATTTACTGTGTCGCAAAATGATGTAGGTCTAAAAAGTGTGTCACCAACATGAAAAGTTTGGAAAGCTCTGCTATAGATAATAAAAATAATTTAGATGATATGGTTGTTTTTATATATATATATATATATATATATATATATATATATATATAAAGATATATAGATAAAGATATATAGATTTTATAGTTAATATAGATATAGACATAGATGATACTGATTAAGCTATAGATGTAGATGATATAGATACAGATGCTTTAAGATATAGACATAGATAATATATAGACATGAATGCTAAATATAAAGATTATGTAGGTATAGATAATACTGATGATGCAGATGTATAGGTAATATATGTGATAAAACTGTAGCGATATAAGTTATATACATAGAGATGATTAATGATATACATTATTTATGTCAGGCATGCTTGACAAAAGTGACAAAACGTTTTTCATTATTTTTGAATGAAAGGTAAATTATACATTGATTTTTGGATAAGACAAGATTATGAACTACCAACTGAGTATAAAGAATAACCAACCTCCTAACTTTTGCATTTTTTTTGTGAAAAGTTTTTTTGTAATTGAGCATAATTTTATCTACTCAGATACTATCCAGCTAAAAAATGTTTTCAATGTAAACAACCTAACAGAGGTTTGATTAAAGTGAAGGTCAATTTTCATCAATGAGTGCCCGGTTTTTAAAAATACTTTTAAAAACAGGGGCACTTTCATTGATGAAAATTAACATTGCACTGGATTTGAAGAAATACCTTTTACTTCTGCAAAGCCGGATCGACAGTCCCCCTCCTTTTTCTTCCTGCTGTAGACCACAGCAATGACGAAACTGGCTTCCTCCAATCACAGCCGGGCATCACGAGCTGGACGCTCTGGGGTGCAAGCCATGATTGGAGGAAGCCGGTTCTGACGTCAGTACAGAGGAACTGAGGATGAGATCGGCGATCCGGTTTTGCAGGAGTAAAAGATAAGTATTTCTTCAAATCCAGTGCAATGTAAATTTTCATCAATGAAAGTGCCCCTGTTTTTAAAAATATTTTTAAAAACCGGGCACTCATTCATGAAAATTGACCTTCACTTTAACGATTATCCGAGATGTGCTTGGAAATATGTAATAAAACTGTAACATGCAATTATTTTTATACCTATGCTTACATGAAACCCTCTATCACCAATTGGTAGTAAAATCCTACACACTTTTTTTTAGATAACTGACAAATATAAAGCACTTTAAAAACAAAGGCAAAACACTGTATTAATCTTGTTTCTGGGAAAACTCTTAAAGCAACACTCAACTCAAAATTAAAATTTTCATGATTCATGCTGAGGCCTTACTAGGCTTGTCCACCGCAGGCTCCAGCAATTCAGTTTCACATGTGGAGAGGATTACACTTTTAGTAGTATTTGGTAGTGCAAGTTGTAGGTCAACAAATGATTTAGCCTGCTACTTTAGATGGCATTAATAAAAGGGGATATGCAATGAATAATCATAGTTTGTCTTTTCCAGTGCAGAAAATGTTGGCTGCCTGGACATGCCACCCCCACTTAAAGACCATTTTAATATGTGGGTATAGGGCTATACTTAATTTTACAGAGCTTTGTAATACATATTGGGCTAGTTTACATTGATGTGGTAAAGTTTGGAAACTCGTGGTAACATAAAAATGTTCCATAGACTTTAATGGAGATAAATGTTTTTAGCTTCTTTCTATACGTTGAATTCATTCTATTCTTTTCTTTCTTTGTTGAGAAACACTTCTCTAGATTTTATACATAGATGTAACCGCTATTGTTTACGTTTAAATTATTTTTCTGTCTACATTTCAATTTTCAAAGTTGTACAACTTTGAAACAAAAAAAATGTAATTGTGCTGAAATTTGGCTTCTATGTAACTATAACTAGTAAATACAAAACTGCCAAATTTCAATTAAATTGCTTATTTCATGTAGAAAAAGTGATGTATTTCAGAAAAATTCAATTGACTTATAATTGTGATTTTTGGTCAGTGGTACCGCTGACATGGCTGAATGTATTTTCATGAAACTTGGCATGCTAATAGCTTTTGACCTGATCTAATGCCCTTTGGCAGTTTAAAGTTCATAACTTCTATTATTCTTAAGCTATTTCTTTCAAATAAGCTTTTGTTTTGTAGCAGTGCAAATTGCACAGTTATGTTGCCACCTGACATGCTCATTAGAGGTCGTCTTCTTCAGCACGTTATTATTCTAGATGCAGTAGAGGAATCTATTAGCAGAAGGAGCCTATTTCTGTGTTCACTTCTTCAGACTGATTGATTTTTTAAAAACTTTACAGCCTGAAGAAAAATTATAGTGCAGAGGGGCAGAGCTCAATTAAAGTGACATAATACCCATATGCTAAATTATTTGAAAGTGATGCAGCATAACTTTAAAAGACTGACAAGAAAATATCACCTGTATGCCTCTGTGCAAAAATGGAAGCTATTTTACCCCAAAAATCCTTCAGCCCACTAGAGTAAGTGCTCTGTGATCCAGAGATACTTTTTTTTTTTTTTTTTTTTTTATTTAAATAAAAAACATTTTTTTATTGAGGTTGAAAGTTATAACATGGCAGACAAAAATACAGTGATTTGAGTAATACAGTATACAAATACAAGTCACAAGAAATATAAATACACACATTTATAAACAGATATACGCAACAATGTGCATTCTTAAAGAAGTGTCTGTATCTTCAGAATTAACCTTAAAAACAGACCCCCATTTTTTATTTTAATTTCAGTTAGAACATTATTTCCCTCAATAAAAAAACCTTCATCACTCTCGGACCTCACCTTGCACATTAGCACTTTAGAAGGTGATGCCTAATAAAAGTAAAGTAAATAAAGTTTTTTTGAGCAAAATGTATATTTGCCTGCTATTCCTTCGCTATATACGATAATGGGGATCCACTAGCTTCAATGTAATTATTTGGAGACTAAGTTGGTATGAGAAAGACTATCACCTAGATTACGAGTTGTGCGTTAGGGTTAAAAATTAGCGTTGGCCGGTCCCAACGCTGCTTTTTAACGTCCGCTTGCAGGTACAGGTGTACCGCTCACTTTTTTGGCCAGACTCGGAAATACCGCAAATCCACTTACGTCAATTGCGTATCCTCTTTTTTTCAATGGGACTTGCATAGCGCCGGTATTACGAGTCTCTCAAAAAGTGAGCGGTAGACCCTCTCCTGTCAAGACTGGTACCGCATTTTAAAGTCAGTAGTTAAGAGTTTTACACTACAACGCCGTAGCATAAAACTCTTAACTAAAGTGTTAAAAAGTACACTAACACCCATAAACTACCTATTAACCCCTAAACCGAGGCCCCCCCACATCGCAAACACTAAAATTAACTTTTTAACTCCTAATCTGCTGAACCGGACATCGCCGCCACTATAATAAATATATTAACCCCTAAACCGCTGCACTCCCGCATCGCAAACACTAGTTAAATATTTTTAACCTCTAATCTGCCGTCCCTAACATCGCCGCCACCTACCTACATTTATTAACCCCTAATCTGCCGCCCACAACATCGCCGCCACTATATTAAATGTATTAAACCCTAAATCTAAGTCTAACCCTAACACCCCCTAACTTAAATATAATTACAATAAATCTAAATAAAATTACTACAATTAACTAAATTTTTCCTATTTAAAACTAAATAATTACCTATAAAATAATCCATAAGATAGCTACAATATAACTAATAGTTACATTGTAGCTAGCTTAGGGTTTATTTATATTTTACAGGCAACTTTGCATTTATTTTAACTAGGTACAATAGTTATTAAATAGTTATTAACTATTTAATAACTACCTAGTTAAAATAAAGACAAATTTACCTGTAAAATAAAACCTAACCTAAGTTACAATTACACCTAACACTACACTATAATTCAATTAATTCCCTAAACTAAATACAATTAATTACAATTTAAAAAAAATATCTAAAGTACGAAAAAATACAAACACTAAATTACAGAAAATAATAAAATAATTACAAGATTTTTAAACTAATTACACCAACTCTAATTCCCCCTAACAAAATAAAAAAGCCCCCCAAAATAAAAAAATTACATTTTTCCTCCTGCTAGTGGTCAGGGGTGTGATGTCTCGTGGACATTCACTAAAAAATATTTTATTAGGTAAGCACACATTTTGTTTTTTTACAACCTTATTACATTTTTAATACAAATATACATTTCTGTTGTTTTTCTTTCATGTGCCATGATATATACATAAATGATGGTACAGTTTGAATATTCTGGGATGCTGAAAAAAAAAATATTAGATGTGTGGGTTTCTCGCAGAACAATGACCTACAGGGGGCTTAAATGTGAGCAGCATCTAAAGCCTCCAAAACAGCTCAGCACATGGCAAGAAACTAATAATATATATTGATAACGTAATCACTTGTATTATGTTTTTATAAAGGTTTATCAGCAGGGGTCATTATAAATCCACCAAAGAGTTTTAAAGAAGTTGAAGAAGAAGCACAGAAAGGGCATCAGTTTTATGTTGTGACACATAATGACTATAATGCTGGTGAGTACTGTCAACAATAGCATTTCACATTGGTGCTATTGTAATTTTCCCTTTCCTCTACAGTACTTTGTTTACATAAAAGGGTTTGGCATTAATAATACATATGCAGGAAAGGCACAGCAGATAGCTATGAAATTACTTTTTTTTTTTTACTTCTGATTCATTATTTATAAGCAGAGCATGAACAAAGATATTTATGTGAATTTGTAAATAGCGCTATTGTGCATTAACTTAGCTCCAGCACAATCAATAGCGCTTTCTTTAAATATTTTTTTTTTTATCACGGAAGCTATAGTCTAGTGCAGAGGTTTTCAAAGGTAACACAGTGGACCTCTCCTTTAGCGAAACTTTCAAGATGAACCCCCCCGCGATAGGAGTTATTACACTCACAAGCACTCATCTACAAAGACATCCACTCACAGAGATACACAAGCACAGTCCTATTTATTGAATATGATCAGTGCAACAACACAAGGCTCTTACACACACACACAATTATACAAGCCCCCATAGGCAGCCACATGCTCACACACACAAGCCCCTATAAGCAGCAACATGCACACGTAAACAAGCCCCCATAGGCAGCCACATGCACCCACAAGCACAGTCCTATTTATTGAATATGATCAGTGCAACAACACAAGGCTCTTACACACACAATTATACAAGCCCCCATAGGCAGCCACATGCTCACACACACACAAGCCCCTATAAGCGGCAACATGCACACGTAGAAGATACTAGAGGGTGATGTATATAAAATATACACCACACTCCTAGGGGGTGCTAACAGACCACTAAAAAGATAAAAAATAAAAATACAAATGAATATAAAATAAACCATGCAAACCTATATCAAACTGTATAAAGATCAACATGCACACGTACACAAGCCCCCATAGGCAGCCACAGGCACCCACACACAAGCCCCCATAGACAGCCGCATGCACCCACCCACACACACACAAGCACCCATATGAAGCCACATGCACACACAAGCACCCATAGGCAGCCACATGCACACACACAAGCCCCATAGGGAGTCACATGCATAGACAAGTAAGCCCCCATAGGCAGTCACATGCATAAACAAATAAGCTCCCATAGGCAGCCACACACCCAAAAACATTTAAAAAAAAAAAAAAAATCAACACTTTGTAATACAGATGGAGCAAAACCCTGCCTCAATTACATCTCCAAATACAAGCAGTTTTTACACAGGTAATACAGGCACAACATGTG
The DNA here is from genome assembly GCF_027579735.1 of Bombina bombina. NCBI lineage: Eukaryota > Metazoa > Chordata > Amphibia > Anura > Bombinatoridae > Bombina > Bombina bombina. The sequence continues at coordinate 386,743,398 of NC_069503.1, read as the reverse complement.
CATAGTACCCAATATACAATACATGCATTATGATTATGGGGTTCATTTTATGCTTTCAACCTTCTCTAACTTTTGCCTCTGTGCTAAGAGGATGCTTTTTCAGCACTGTACATATAAAGCACAAGGACCTGAAATCAGTGTGTCCCCTTACTTTACTTTGCTGTATCTTTCCAGCTGCCTGTGGTTGAAGTGAAACTCCGTTATGCGCCCTGTCTGTGCGACACACAGTCTGCGCTTCCTGCTTCTCTTCAACCATACGCATATGAAAACATGCAACAAAGCAGAGTCCTTTCATTTGTACTTATGGCAATAACCAACGCTGGCCGATCACTGAACCTCACTGCACTCGGAAGGTGTTCAGTCGTCATGTCACTTCGCTATTTGCTGGAGAGGCTGCCACCGAAAAACTTGCACATTAATTTAAATAAAAAAAAAAAACATTCCCGCTCCTGTTCCTGCCCCACAGTTTGGAAACCAGTGGTCTAGTGCATGGTAATATCTGCACGTCACATGGTAAACTAAATCCCTCACATAATTCTATGAGGACAAGCTGTTAAATTCATGTTGGATATTGCCCCAGCACTAAGCTGATCGAGCACAAAAATCTTCTCAGGTTGTGGAGGTTTTCATCTAGTTCTGTACTATTTTAATCATAATACATCCTACATTATTAATTGTGCTCCACTTGTAATTAAACCCAATATTGGGCTAGATTACAAATGGAGCGCTTATTTATGGGGACTGTGTTTTCCCTGTAAATATATATGTATATGCTTATAAACATATTTAGTTTAGTGTTAATATGTGTATATACACTTATTAACACACAAATATATATTCATATACATACAGTATATATTTAAATTTGCTGCACGACTCACGGCATGAGAACGAGACTCCCATTGGAGCTTATAGAAGTGTGTCCTCATGAGCACATTGCTTCCACACATTGCATCTAACTTGTTATACCAGCACACATTTGCGTGCGCTGGTATTACAAAGTGGACATCGCCCTCATAGTCTGGCCCATTTTTGGGCATTTTTTGCTTTATTTAAAGGGACATGAAGCCCAAAATTGTTCTTTCATGATTCAGATAGACAATATAATTTAAAAAAAGTTTCCAGTTTACTTCTATTATCAAATTTGCCTTGTTCTTTCGGTATTCTTTGTTGAAAAGTTATCTAGATAGGTAGCATGCACATCTATGGAGCACTACATGACAGGAAATAGTGCTGCCATCTAGTGCTCTTGCTAACGTATAACATTGTTGTAGAACTGATGCCATATAGTGCTGCAGACACGTGCACACTCCTGAACTGCTTTTCAACAAAGAATAACAAAAAAAGAAGAACATTTGATAATAGAAGTAAATTGGAAAGTTGTTTTAAAATTATATGCTCTGTCTGAATCCTGAAAATATTTGGGGGGTTTTATGTCCCTTTAAAGCGGCTAGAAGCAGTTTACTTGTTTGTCTCACAAAAATAACTCATGTTTAAAGGGATAGTCAAGTCAAAATTAAACTTTCATAATTCAGATAGAGCTTGCATTTGTAAGCAACATTCTAATTTACTCTTATCAATTTTTCTTCGTTCTCTTGATATCTTTATTTGAATATAAGCTTAGGAGTCGGCCCATTTTAGTTCAGCACCTGGTAGTGCTTGCTGATTGATGGCTACATTTAGACACCAATCAGAAAGCACTACCCAGGTGCTGGAACAAAAATGGGCCGGCTCCTATGCTTACATTCCTGCTTTTTAAAATAAAGATTCCAAAACAACGAAGAAAATTTGATAATAGTAGTAAATTAGAAAGTATCTTAAAATTGCCTGCTCTATCTGAATCATAAAAGTTTAATTTTGACTTGACTATGCCTTTAACTGTAAATCTGTAATGCTGTTTGGAATATTATTTTAATCTATTTATTGAAATAGAGTTAATCATTAGATACGTTTACCTTTTAGGTGAAATTAGAAATAGAAAATATGATTCATCAAAGTACAAAAAAGAAGAAAGATTTGGAATAGAAACACCACACTTCAATGATGGTAGAAATGTTGCACAATGTATACGATGGATTCACGACATGAAAACGTATGTCCTTTTTATTTACAATTTGATTACTGCTAAGATGTAGAACACATTTGTATACTAGTAATTTTTCTCTTACCCCGTGGCTTCATCTTGTATTTTTATTTATAGTTGATTGATCTCTAACTTTACAGGCTTGGGCTTCCTAGAGGTTGGAATTCTAAAATTTGATTTTGGAAGGTAAATTGATGGTAAAGTGTAAACCTTAAAGTATTAAGGAAATCATTTGCTTTCTTTTGGGCTTCTTTTTGACACTTTTGTTTATTTTGGCAAAGTAACACTAACCTTTAAATAAATACACAGAAAAAATAGGCAGCCTTCAAGGGCTTAGAAATTAGCATATGAGCCTACCTAGGTTTATCTTTCAACAAAGAATACCAAGAGAACAAAGCAAATTTGATGATAAAAGTAAATTGGAAAGTTGTTTAAAATTGCACGCCGTATCTAAATCACGAAAGTTTAATTTTGACTAGACTGTTCTTTTTAAGATATCTAAGACTGATTCATAAAGAATGATTGACAACCCTGACTTAGCTAAACGCATCTGGTGAGCCGATAACCAGAGGCATATGTGTGTAGCCACCAATTACCAGTGCACATTACTTTCTCCAACATAGGTGTGTCCGGTCCACGGCGTCATCCTTACTTGTGGGATATTCTCTTCCCCAACAGGAAATGGCAAAGAGCCCAGCAAAGCTGGTCACATGATCCCTCCTAGGCTCCGCCTACCCCAGTCATTCTCTTTGCCGTTGTACAGGCAACATCTCCACGGAGATGGCTTAGAGTTTTTTAGTGTTTAACTGTAGTTTTTCATTATTCAATCAAGAGTTTGTTATTTTCAAATAGTGCTGGTACGTACTATTTACTCAGAAACAGAAAAGAGATGAAGAATTCTGTTTGTATGAGGAAAATGATTTTAGCAACCGTAACTAAAATCCATGGCTGTTCCACACAGGACTGTTGAGAGCAATTAACTTCAGTTGGGGGAACAGAGTGCAGTCTCTTACTGCTTGAGGTATGACACATTCTAACAAGACGATGTAATGCTGGAAGCTGTCATTTTCCCTATGGGATCCGGTAAGCCATGTTTATTACGATTGTAAATAAGGGCTTCACAAGGGCTTATTTAAACTGTAGACTTTTTCTGGGCTAAATCGATTGATTATTAACACATATTTAGCCTTGAGGAATCATTTTATCTGGGTATTTTGATATAATAATATCGGCAGGCACTGTTTTAGACACCTTATTCTTTAGGGGCTTTCCCAAAGCATAGGCAGAGTCTCATTTTCGCGCCGGTGTTGCGCACTTGTTTTTGAGAGGCATGGCATGCAGTCGCATGTGAGAGGAGCTCTGATACTTATAAAAGACTTCTGAAGGCGTCATTTGGTATCGTATTCCCCTTTGGGTTTGGTTGGGTCTCAGCAAAGCAGATACCAGGGACTGTAAAGGGGTTTAAAGCTTAAAACGGCTCCGGTTCCGTTATTTTAAGGGTTAAAGCTTCCAAAATTGGTGTGCAATATTTTCAAAGCTTTAAGACGCTGTGGTGAAAATTTGGTGAATTTTGAACAATTCCTTCATGTTTTTTCGCAATTGCAGTAATAAAGTGTGTTCAGTTTAAAATTTAAAGTGACAGTAACGGTTTTATTTTAAAACGTTTTTTGTACTTTCTGATCAAGTTTATGCCTGTTTATCATGTCTGAGCTACCAGATAGACTGTGTTCTGAATGTGGGGAAGCCAGAATTCCTATTCATTTAAATAAATGTGATTTATGTGATAATGACAATGATGCCCAAGATGATTCCTCAAGTGAGGGGAGTAAGCATGGTACTGCATCATTCCCTCCTTCGTCTACACGAGTCTTGCCCACTCAGGAGGCCCCTAGTACATCTAGCGCGCCAATACTCCTTACTATGCAACAATTAACGGCTGTAATGGATAATTCTGTCAAAAACATTTTAGCCAAAATGAACCCTTGTCAGCGTAAGCGTGGCTGCTCTGTTTTAGTTACTGAAGAGCATGACGACGCTGATATTAATATCTCTGAAGGGCCCCTAACCCAATCTGAGGGGGCCAGGGAGGTTTTGTCTGAGGGAGAAATTACTGAATTAGGGAACATTTCTCAGCAGGCTGAATCTGATGTGATTACATTTAAATTTAAATTGGAACATCTCCGCATTTTGCTTAAGGAGGTATTATCCACTCTGGATGATTGTGAAAATTTAGTCATCCCAGAGAAACTATGTAAAATGGACAAGTTCTTAGAGGTGCCGGGGCTTCCAGAAGCTTTTCCTATACCCAAGCGGGTGGCGGACATTGTTAATAAAGAATGGGAAAGGCCCGGTATTCCTTTCGTCCCTCCCCCCATATTTAAAAAATTGTTTCCTATGGTCGACCCTAGAAAGGACTTATGGCAGTCAGTCCCCAAGGTCGAGGGAGCGGTTTCTACTTTAAACAAACGCACCACTATTCCCATAGAGGATAGTTGTGCTTTCAAAGATCCTATGGATAAAAAATTAGAAGGTTTGCTTAAAAAGATGTTTGTTCAGCAGGGTTACCTTCTACAACCCATTTCATGCATTGTCCCTGTCACTACTGCCGCATATTTCTGGTTTGATGAACTGCTTAAGGTGCTCGATAGTGACTCTCCTCCTTATGAGGAGATTATGGACAGAATCAATGCTCTCAAATTGGCTAATTCTTTCACTCTAGACGCCTCTTTGCAATTGGCTAAGTTAGCGGCTAAGAACTCTGGGTTTGCTATTGTGGCGCGCAGAGCGCTTTGGTTGAAATCTTGGTCGGCTGATGCGTCTTCCAAGAACAAGCTACTAAACATTCCTTTCAAGGGGAAAACGTTGTTTGGTCCTGACTTGAAAGAGATTATCTCTGATATCACTGGGGGTAAGGGCCACGCCCTTCCTCAGGATCGGCCTTTCAAGGCAAAAAATAGGCCTAATTTTCGTCCCTTTCGTAAAAACGGACCAGCCCAAGGTGCTACGTCCTCTAAGCAAGAGGGTAATACTTCTCAGGCCAAGCCAGCTTGGAGACCAATGCAAGGCTGGAACAAGGGAAAGCAGGCCAAGAAACCTGTCACTGCTACCAAGACAGCATGAAATATTGGCCCCCGATCCGGGACCGGATCTGGTGGGGGGCAGACTCTCTCTCTTCGCTCAGGCTTGGGCAAGAGATGTTCTGGATCCTTGGGCGCTAGAAATAGTCTCCCAGGGTTATCTTCTGGAATTCAAGGGACTTCCCCCAAGGGGGAGGTTCCACAGGTCGCAGTTGTCTTCAGACCACATAAAAAGACAGGCGTTCTTACATTGTGTAGAAGACCTGTTAAAAATGGGAGTGATTCATCCTGTTCCATTAAGAGAACAAGGGATGGGGTTCTACTCCAATCTGTTCATAGTTCCCAAAAAAGAGGGAACATTCAGACCAATCCTAGATCTCAAGATCTTAAACAAATTTCTCAAGGTCCCATCGTTCAAGATGGAAACCATTCGAACTATCCTTCCTTCCATCCAGGAAGGTCAATTCATGACCACGGTGGATTTAAAGGATGCGTATCTACATATTCCTATCCACAAGGAACATCATCGGTTCCTAAGGTTTGCATTCCTGGACAAACATTACCAGTTCGTGGCGCTTCCTTTCGGATTAGCCACTGCTCCAAGGATTTTCACAAAGGTACTAGGGTCCCTTCTAGCGGTGCTAAGACCAAGGGGCATTGCAGTAGTACCTTACCTGGACGACATTCTGATTCAAGCGTCGTCCCTTCCTCAAGCAAAGGCTCACACGGACATTGTCCTGGCCTTTCTCAGATCTCACGGCTGGAAAGTGAACGTGGAAAAGAGTTCTCTATCCCCGTCTACAAGGGTTCCCTTCTTGGGAACAATTATAGACTCCTTAGAAATGAGGATCTTTCTAACAGAGGCCAGAAAAACAAAGCTTCTGGACTCTTGTCGGATACTTCATTCCGTTCCTCTTCCTTCCATAGCTCAGTGCATGGAAGTGATCGGGTTGATGGTGGCGGCGATGGACATAGTTCCTTTTGCGCGCATTCATCTAAGACCATTACAACTGTGCATGCTCAGTCAGTGGAATGGGGACTATACAGACTTGTCTCCGAAGATACAAGTAAATCAGAGGACCAGAGACTCACTCCGTTGGTGGCTGTCCCTGGACAATCTGTCTCAAGGGATGATGTTCCACAGACCAGAGTGGGTCATTGTCACGACCGACGCCAGTCTGATAGGCTGGGGCGCGGTCTGGGGATCCCTGAAAGCTCAGGGTCTTTGGTCTCGGGAAGAATCTCTTCTACCGATAAATATTCTGGAACTGAGAGCGATATTCAATGCGCTCCAGGCCTGGCCCCAGCTTGCGAGGACCAGGTTCATTCGGTTTCAATCAGACAACATGACGACTGTTGCGTACATCAACCATCAGGGGGGAACAAGGAGTTCCCTAGCGATGGAAGAAGTAACCAAAATTATTCTTTGGGCGGAGTCTCACTCCTGCCACCTGTCTGCTATCCACATCCCAGGAGTGGAAAATTGGGAAGCGGATTTTCTGAGTCGTCAGACATTGCATCCGGGGGAGTGGGAACTCCATCCGGAAATCTTTGCCCAAGTCACTCACCTGTGGGGCATTCCAGACATGGATCTGATGGCCTCTCGTCAGAACTTCAAAGTTCCTTGCTACGGGGCCAGATCCAGGGATCCCAAGGCGGCTCTAGTGGATGCACTAGTAGCACCTTGGACCTTCAAACTAGCTTATGTGTTCCCGCCATTTCCTCTCATCCCCAGGCTGATAGCCAGGATCAAGCAGGAGAGGGCGTCGGTGATCTTGATAGCTCCTGCGTGGCCACGCAGGACTTGGTATGCAGATCTGGTGAATATGTCATCGGCTCCACCTTGGAAGCTACCTTTGAGACGAGACCTTCTTGTTCAGGGTCCGTTCGAACATCCGAATCTGGTTTCACTCCAGCTGACTGCGTGGAGATTGAACGCTTGATTTTATCGAAGCGAGGATTCTCAGATTCTGTGATCGATACTCTGGTTCAGGCCAGAAAGCCTGTAACTAGAAAGATTTACCACAAAATTTGGAAAAAATATATCTGTTGGTGTGAATCTAAAGGATTCCCTTGGGACAAGGTTAAGATTCCTAGGATTCTATCCTTCCTTCAAGAAGGATTAGAAAAAGGATTATCGGCAAGTTCCCTGAAGGGACAGATTTCTGCCTTGTCGGTATTACTTCACAAAAAGCTGGCAGCTGTGCCAGATGTTCAAGCCTTTGTTCAGGCTCTGGTTAGAATCAAGCCTGTTTACAAATCTTTGACTCCTCCTTGGAGTCTCAATTTAGTTCTTTCAGTTCTTCAGGGGGTTCCGTTTGAACCCTTACATTCCGTTGATATTAAGTTATTATCTTGGAAAGTTTTGTTTTTAGTTGCGATTTCTTCTGCTAGAAGAGTCTCAGAATTATCTGCTCTGCAGTGTTCTCCTCCTTATCTAGTGTTCCATGCAGATAAGGTGGTTTTACGTACTAAACCTGGTTTTCTTCCAAAAGTTGTTTCTAACAAAAACATTAACCAGGAGATTATCGTGCCTTCTCTGTGTCCAAAACCAGTTTCAAAGAAGGAACGTTTGTTGCACAATTTGGATGTTGTTCGCGCTCTAAAATTCTATTTAGATGCTACAAAGGATTTTAGACAAACATCTTCCTTGTTTGTTGTTTATTCAGGTAAAAGGAGAGGTCAAAAAGCAACTTCTACCTCTCTCTCTTTTTGGATTAAAAGCATCATCAGATTGGCTTACGAGACTGCCGGACGGCAGCCTCCCGAAAGAATCACAGCTCATTCCACTAGGGCTGTGGCTTCCACATGGGCTTTCAAGAACGAGGCTTCTGTTGATCAGATATGTAGGGCAGCGACTTGGTCTTCACTGCACACTTTTACCAAATTTTACAAGTTTGATACTTTTGCTTCTTCTGAGGCTATTTTTGGGAGAAAGGTTTTGCAAGCCGTGGTGCCTTCCATTTAGGTGACCTGATTTGCTCCCTCCCTTCATCCGTGTCCTAAAGCTTTGGTATTGGTTCCCACAAGTAAGGATGACGCCGTGGACCGGACACACCTATGTTGGAGAAAACAGAATTTATGTTTACCTGATAAATTTCTTTCTCCAACGGTGTGTCCGGTCCACGGCCCGCCCTGGTTTTTTTAATCAGGTCTGATATTTTATTTTCTTTAACTACAGTCACCACGGTACCATATGGTTTCTCCTATGCAAATATTCCTCCTTAACGTCGGTCGAATGACTGGGGTAGGCGGAGCCTAGGAGGGATCATGTGACCAGCTTTGCTGGGCTCTTTGCCATTTCCTGTTGGGGAAGAGAATATCCCACAAGTAAGGATGACGCCGTGGACCGGACACACCGTTGGAGAAAGAAATTTATCAGGTAAACATAAATTCTGTTTCTCGTGAGCCTATCTGGGTACTTTTAAAAAATTGGATAATACTGTATTGGATATATATATAAAATTAAAAGTATCTTAAAATTAAATATTCCATCTGCACCATGAAATTTAATTTTGATGTTTATGTACCTTTTAAGCATGTAATTTTAAGACATTTTAAATTCACTTGTATTATCAAGTTTATTTTGTTCTTTTATTACCCTTTTCTGAAAAGAATATGTACATATCCTCAGCAGCAGTAATATACTTCTGAGAGCTGATAGCTGTCTTAAACTATAGGCTCAGTGTACAAAGCAGCAGATGCTGCTTTTGAGCCCATGAATGAGCCTAATTTTGCAATGTAGATAGCAGCATTCGTCCGACCACAGCTTCTTAGGCTGTCCGCAACCTCTGATATGGGGTTGATAAAACACCCTGTTTTGTTTCGGGTGATTTTTCACAACTTGTAATAGCTGTGCAATGGAAATTTATTGCAAAAAGATCTCATCGCGTGCGACTCGTAATCTTGCCCTAAGGGATTTATCACAGTTGAAAAAAAAATTCAAATCATTTATCAACAAAAATCCCATCAGACTTTAACGCCGATTTTCTATTGAAAATAATTTGATGTTTTTCTAAAGGATTGTCATCAACCCCATAGTTATATGTAAGCAACAGTGCAATAATAAAATCAATAACATAACTGTGGCAGAATATTTTTTTCAAGATCACATAGTAACATATTAACTTGTACATGTGGTGCAAAGTCCTGTAAGTGTAAAGCACAAATGCATGATAGCTAGGCCACAGGTTAAAGTGATGATAAATCCTAGAGTTTCCAAAACACTAGGATTTACCATCACTAAGAATAAATTGGACTTTCAGTCATCACTTTATAAAAAAGTGTGCTAAACTTATCCTTTCTGTGCTGCGACCTCCTCGCTAAACTAAGCTGTCCCAGCCACCCACGGCACAGTGCTCCTTTTTTCAATGAAGTGACGTTTACAACTCTAAACCAATAGCTGTGCTAGTATTACGGCACTGTTCTGTATGCTAGCACAGTTATTGGTATAGAGGTGAAAATGTCACCTCAGAGCGACGTGCCACCCAGAGCCGCTGAGTTTAGCGAGCAGGCCCTGGCACAGAAAAGGTAAATTTGGTACACTTTTTTATAAAGTGATGACTGAAAGTCCTATTTCTTATTAGTGATGGTAAATTCTTTGAAATGCTAGGAGGATTTGCCTTCATTTTAAGCTCCGTTTAAAAAATTCTGTTTACTGCAATTTGTGCATCTGTACATTTTCAGCATATTGGAGTTGATCACAATCTTTTAGAAAAATCATGTGTAATGATTTTCAACAGAAAATCACCATTAATGTCTATGGGAATTTTTGTAGACACATCATACGATAAGTTTCTTTCAGGATTGTGATGAACCAAATTGTCTTCATGCTAGAGACTACTTTCCCAAAAAAACATAATTTATGTAAGAACTTACCTGATAAATTCATTTCTTTCATATTAGCAAGAGTCCATGAGCTAGTGACGTATGGAATATACATTCCTACCAGGAGGGGCAAAGTTTCCCAAACCTCAAAATGCCTATAAATACACCCCTCACCACACCCACAATTCAGTTTAACGAATAGCCAAGAAGTGGGGTGATAAAAAAGTGCGAAAGCATATAAAATAAGGAATTGGAATAATTGTGCTTTATACAAAAATCATAACCACCACAAAAAAAGGGCGGGCCTCATGGACTCTTGCTAATATGAAAGAAATGAATTTATCAGGTAAGTTCTTACATAAATTATGTTTTCTTTCATGTAATTAGCAAGAGTCCATGAGCTAGTGACGTATGGGATAATGACTACCCAAGATGTGGATCTTTCCACACAAGAGTCACTAGAGAGGGAGGGATAAAATAAAGACAGCCAATTCCTGCTGAAAATAATCCACACCCAAAAATAAAGTTTAACGAAAAACATAAGCAGAAGATTCAAACTGAAACCGCTGCCTGAAGTACTTTTCTACCAAAAACTGCTTCAGAAGAAGAAAATACATCAAAATGGTAGAATTTAGTAAAAGTATGCAAAGAGGACCAAGTTGCTGCTTTGCAAATCTGGTCAACCGAAGCTTCATTCCTAAACGCCCAGGAAGTAGAAACTGACCTAGTAGAATGAGCTGTAATTCTTTGAGGCGGAGTTTTACCCGACTCAACATTGGCAAGATGAATTAAAGATTTCAACCAAGATGCCAAAGAAATGGCAGAAGCTTTCTGGCCTTTTCTAGAACCGGAAAAGATAACAAATAAACTAGAAGTCTTACGGAAAGATTTCGTAGCTTCAACATAATATTTCAAAGCTCTAACAACATCCAAAGAATGCAACGATTTCTCCTTAGAATTCTTAGGATTAGGACATAATGAAGGAACCACAATTTCTCTACTAATGTTGTTGGAATTCACAACTTTAGGTAAAAATTCAAAAGAAGTTCGCAACACCGCCTTATCCTGATGAAAAATCAGAAAAGGAGACTCACAAGAAAGAGCAGATAATTCAGAAACTCTTCTGACAGAAGAGATGGCCAAAAGGAACAAAACTTTCCAAGAAAGTAATTTAATGTCCAATGAATGCATAGGTTCAAACGGAGGAGCTTGAAGAGCTCCCAGAACCAAATTCAAACTCCAAGGAGGAGAAATTGACTTACTAACAGGTTTTATACGAACCAAAGCTTGTACAAAACAATGAATATCAGGAAGAATAGCAATCTTTCTGTGAAAAAGAACAGAAAGAGCAGAGATTTGTCCTTTCAAAGAACTTGCGGACAAACCCTTATCTAAACCATCCTGAAGAAACTGTAAAATTCTCGGTATTCTAAAAGAATGCCAAGAAAAATGATGAGAAAGACACCAAGAAATATAAGTCTTCCAGACTCTATAATATATCTCTCGAGATACAGATTTACGAGCCTGTAACATAGTATTAATCACAGAGTCAGAGAAACCTCTTTGACCAAGAATCAAGCGTTCAATCTCCATACCTTTAAATTTAAGGATTTCAGATCCTGATGGAGAAAAGGACCTTGTGACAGAAGGTCTGGTCTTAACGGAAGAGTCCACGGTTGGCAAGAGGCCATCCGGACAAGATCCGCATACCAAAACCTGTGAGGCCATGCCGGAGCTACCAGCAGAACAAACGAGCATTCCTTCAGAATCTTGGAGATTACTCTTGGAAGAAGAACTAGAGGCGGAAAGATATAGGCAGGATGATACTTCCAAGGAAGTGATAATGCATCCACTGCCTCCGCCTGAGGATCCCGGGATCTGGACAGATACCTGGGAAGTTTCTTGTTTAGATGGGACGCCATCAGATCTATTTCTGGAAGTTCCCACATTTGAACAATCTGAAGAAATACCTCTGGGTGAAGAGACCATTCGCCCGGATGCAACGTTTGGCGACTGAGATAATCCGCTTCCCAATTGTCTATACCTGGGATATGAACCGCAGAGATTAGACAGGAGCTGGATTCCGCCCAAACCAAAATTCGAGATACTTCTTTCATAGCCAGAGGACTGTGAGTCCCTCCTTGATGATTGATGTATGCCACAGTTGTGACTTTGTCTGTCTGAAAACAAATGAACGATTCTCTCTTCAGAAGAGGCCAAAACTGAAGAGCTCTGAAAATTGCACGGAGTTCCAAAATATTGATCGGTAATCTCACCTCCTGAGATTCCCAAACTCCTTGTGCCGTCAGAGATCCCCACACAGCTCCCCAACCTGTGAGACTTGCATCTGTTGAAATTACAGTCCAGGTCGGAAGCACAAAAGAAGCCCCCTGAATTAAACGATGGTGATCTGTCCACCATGTTAGAGAGTGACGAACAATCGATTTTAAAGATATTAATTGAGATATCTTCGTGTAATCCTTGCACCATTGCTTCAGCATACAGAGCTGAAGAGGTCGCATGTGAAAACGAGCAAAGGGGATCGCGTCCGATGCAGCAGTCATAAGACCTAGAATTTCCATGCATAAGGCTACCGAAGGGAATGATTGTGACTGAAGGTTTCGACAAGCTGCAATCAATTTTAGACGTCTCTTGTCTGTTAAAGACAGAGTCATGGACACTGAATCCATCTGGAAACCCAGAAAGGTTACCCTTGTCTGAGGAATCAAAGAACTTTTTGGTAAATTGATCCTCCAACCATGATCTTGAAGAAACAACACAAGTCGATTCGTATGAGATTCTGCTAAATGTAAAGACTGAGCGAGTACCAAGATATCGTCCAAATAAGGAAATACCACAATACCCTGTTCTCTGATTACAGACAGAAGGGCACCGAGAACCTTTGTAAAAATTCTTGGAGCTGTAGCTAGGCCAAACGGCAGAGCCACAAACTGGTAATGCTTGTCCAGAAAAGAGAATCTCAGGAACTGATAATGATCTGGATGAATCGGAATATGCAGATATGCATCCTGTAAATCTAATGTGGACATATAATTCCCTTGCTGAACAAAAGGCAAGATAGTCCTTACAGTTACCATCTTGAACGTTGGTATTCTTACATAACGATTCAATATTTTTAGATCCAGAACTGGTCTGAAGGAATTCTCCTTCTTTGGTACAATGAAGAGATTTGAATAAAACCCCATCCCCTGTTCCGGAACTGGAACTGGCATAATTACTCCAGTCAACTCTAGATCTGAAACACATTTCAGAAATGCTTGAGCTTTTACTGGATTTACTGGGACACGGGAAAGAAAAAATCTCTTTGCAGGAGGTCTCATCTTGAAACCAATTCTGTACCCTTCTGAAACAATGCTCTGAATCCAAAGATTGTGAACAGAATTGATCCAAATTTCCTTGAAAAAACGTAACCTGCCCCCTACCAGCTGAGCTGGAATGAGGGCCGCACCTTCATGTGGACTTAGAAGCAGGCTTTGCCTTTCTAGCTGGCTTGGATTTATTCCAGACTGGAGATGGTTTCCAAACTGAAACTGCTCCTGAGGATGAAGGATCAGGCTTTTGTTCTTTGTTGAAACGAAAGGAACGAAAACGATTATTAGCCCTGCTTTTACCTTTAGATTTTTTATCCTGTGGTAAAAAAGTTCCTTTCCCACCAGTAACAGTTGAAATAATGGAATCCAACTGAGAACCAAATAATTTGTTACCCTGGAAAGAAATGGAAAGTAAAGTTGATTTAGAAGCCATATCAGCATTCCAAGTTTTAAGCCATAAAGCTCTTCTAGCTAAAATAGCTAGAGACATAAACCTGACATCAACTCTGATAATATCAAAAATGGCATCACAGATAAAATTATTAGCATGCTGTAGAAGAATAATAATATCATGAGAATCATGATGTGTTACTTGTTGCGCTAAAGTTTCCAACCAGAAAGTTGAAGCTGCAGCAACATCAGCCAAAGATATAGCAGGTCTAAGAAGATTACCTGAACACAGATAAGCTTTTCTTAGAAAAGATTCAATTTTCCTATCTAAAGGATCCTTAAACGAAGTACCATCTGACGTAGGAATAGTAGTACGTTTAGCAAGGGTAGAAATAGCCCCATCAACTTTAGGGATTTTGTCCCAAAATTCTAATCTGTCAGACGGCACAGGATATAATCGCTTAAAACGTTTAGAAGGAGTAAATGAATTACCCAATTTATCCCATTCTTTGGAAATTACTGCAGAAATAGCATTAGGAACAGGAAAAACTTCTGGAATAACCACAGGAGCTTTAAATACCTTATCCAAACGTTTAGAATTAGTATCAAGAGGACCAGAATCCTCTATTTCTAAAGCAATTAGTACTTCTTTAAGTAAAGAACGAATAAATTCCATTTTAAATAAATATGAAGATTTATCAGCATCAACCTCTGAGACAGAATCCTCTGAACCAGAAGAGTCATCAGAATCAGAATGATGATGTTCATTTAAAAATTCATCTGTAGGGAGAGAAGTTTTAAAAGATTTTTTACGTTTACTAGAAGGAGAAATAACAGACATAGCCTTCTTTATGGATTCAGAAACAAAATCTCTTATATTATCAGGAACATTCTGCACCTTAGATGTTGAAGGAACTGCAACAGGCAATGGTACTTTACTAAAGGAAATATTATCTGCTTTAACAAGTTTGTCATGACAATCAATACAAACAACAGCTGGAGGAATAGCTACCAAAAGTTTACAGCAGATACACTTAGCTTTGGTAGATCCAGCACTAGACAGCGATTTTCCTGTAGTATCTTCTGACTCAGATGCAACGTGAGACATCTTGCAATATGTAAGAGAAAAAACAACATATATATAAAGCAAAATTGATCAAATTCCTTAAATGACAGTTTCAGGAATGGGAAAAAATGCCAAAGAACAAGCTTCTAGCAACCAGAAGCAATGAAAAATGAGACTTAAATAATGTGGAGACAAAAGCGACGCCCATATTTTTCGCGCCAATAAGACGCCCACATTATTTGGCGCCTAAATGCTTTTTGGCGCCAAAATGACGCCACATCCGGAACGCCAACATTTTTGGCGCAAAATAACGTCAAAAAATGACGCAACTTCCGGCGACACGTATGACGCCGGAAACGGAAACAAATTTTTTGCGCCAAAAAAGTCCGCGCCAAGAATGACGCAATAAAATGAAGCATTTTCAGCCCCCGCGAGCCTAACAGCCCACAGGGAAGAGTCAAATTTTTGAAGGTAAGAAAAAATGATTAAATCAAATGCATTATCCCAAATATGAAACTGACTGTCTGAAAATAAGGAAAGTTGAACTTTCTGAGTCAAGGCAAATAAATGTTTGAATACATATATTTAGAACTTTATAAACAAAGTGCCCAACCATAGCTTAGAGTGTCACAGAAAATAAGATTTACTTACCCCAGGACACTCATCTACATGTTTGTAGAAAGCCAAACCAGTACTGAAACGAGAATCAGCAGAGGTAATGGTATATATAAGAGTATATCGTCGATCTGAAAAGGGAGGTAAGAGATGAATCTCTACGACCGATAACAGAGAACCTATGAAATAGACCCCGTAGAAGGAGATCACTGCATTCAAATAGGCAATACTCTCCTCACATCCCTCTGACATTCACTGCACGCTGAGAGGAAAACCGGGCTCCAACTTGCTGCGGAGCGCATATCAACGTAGAATCTAGCACAAACTTACTTCACCACCTCCATCGGAGGCAAAGTTTGTAAAACTGAATTGTGGGTGTGGTGAGGGGTGTATTTATAGGCATTTTGAGGTTTGGGAAACTTTGCCCCTCCTGGTAGGAATGTATATCCCATACGTCACTAGCTCATGGACTCTTGCTAATTACATGAAAGAAATTTATATTGCGTATGACAGACCAGCTACTGAAATGTAAACTATGTTTTTTTTCTCTCTCACTTGTTATTGATATGTAAATGCATTTGTATCCTACTGACTAATAGGGATATCTTCCACAGCTCCACTAATTCTCAGGAAGTAATACAACATGAAATTATTTGTTTACAATATTAATTTTTTTTTTTTTTTTTTTTAAAGTACAGGTATACCTGGTTTTATTGTGCTTGGCAGATATTGCTCTTTTTATAAATTGAAGGTTTGTGGCAACCCTGTGTCAAGGAAGTGAGCCATTTTTTCAACATATATACACATATAAACACATAAATACACGTCAACACACACATATATATATATATATATATATATATATATATAAACAAAGAAGGAAGTCCGGATAACTGCTCAAAACAGGTAGTGCACTTTATTGAAACAAATAGCGTAGAGTTAAAACAGCAGCACTGTTTGTGCAAAAATAATGCAGATGCAAAAGTAGAGTGTAGCTATGGCCAGATGGTAAGTGGGCTAAGTTAGGAGCACAGGAAAAGGGCTTGTCTTACGCGTTTCAGCTCCTCCTGAGCCTTATTCATAGACTGCATAGTGCCCAATTCTGTTATGCAAATTTATATAGGCTAATCTAACATTTGATTGGTTGATAACGCCCCGGTCAGTTATCCAATGGTTAAAGGAGTAAGGAGACAACACCCTGTTATGTGGATCTACATAGGAAGAGGTCAATACAGTAATACCTAAATACTACAACTATTATTGCTAACGGATTGTGTAAATACACATAAGCATAGATATAAATATAAAAATATGTCTGAAAACAGGTGAATGCTTAAATAGATCCAAGGGGCTTCAAAAAGACAGCATAGATTGGCATGGAGAAGCATCCCAATATGTGTGTCACTTAAGGATAAGTGACGTACGTTAATGTGTCAATTACATGCCAATTGCATTAATGACTAATTTGTACTAATAAAGGGTGCAACCTCAATGTGATCTAAAGCTAAAATGTACCGCTACTAATAGACCTAAAAAAAAATAAATAAATATATATATATATATATATATATATAAAAGACCCAGGGTGCTGCAAAAATATTAACAGCAAGCAGAAGAAGCGCACTCCAATGGGAATAGTTTTCAAATGGTCACTTTAATGTAAACGTTTTCAGGCTACAAAACCCGTCCTCAGACATACAAAGTGGAACCACTTTGTATGTCTGAGGATGGGTTTTGTAGCTAAAAACTATTCCCATTGGAGTGCGCTTCTTCTGCTTGAGATATATATATATATATATATATATATATATATATATACACACACACACATCACCAATAAAAAGGTTAGCATTCTTAACTATAAAGTATTTTTTAATTAAGGTATGTACATTGTTTTTTTGACTTACTGCTATTGCGCACTTGATAGACAACAGTACAGTGTAAATATATCTTTTATATGTCCTGGGAAACAAAACAATTAGTGGGACTCCCTTTATTCGCTTTATTGCGGTGGTCTGGAACCTAACCATCAATATCTCCGAGATACGCCTGTACTATCTTTTAGATGCACCGAGGAAAACACAAATGCCCCTTTTATTGTATGTTTTACATGCATTTCAGATATGGATATAAGAAAAAAAATATTTTCTTTTTCAGAATCGAAGGTGCGAAAATAGTTTCCAAAAGAGGGGATGATTTCAGAGAGCGTTTTCAGCCTCAGCTTGGGACAGTTCTCAACCCGTAAGTATTTCTGTTGAAAATAGTACAAGGAAATCATGTATTATTTATTTTACAACCTCATGTTTACTTAGCTCTCTAAATATAATAACATGCAAAATAAAATATAACAAATAATAATTAACAGCATAAACAAGGTTTCCTCCAACTCTGTTGTTTTTCTATTTGAGCTAATATATAATGCATCTGTTAACTTTATTCCTCTGAGCTTTCTGTGGTACATAATTTATTTTGATGTCTTGAAAGATTGAAACTGACATTTTATGTTTTTGAAGCATGTCATTTAGTGTGTGTTTTACTAGTTCTGCAATGCAAAATGCAATTTAATTTAACAACTGCAATCTTTTAGCATTTGCAGAAATGAACTTAATTTACCTTAAATTTTAATGAATGAAAAGCAGAAATCTGTAGTATTGTGCAATATTTTGCTATGCTATATAATTGTTAATACAGTTATCTTTCATTACAGTATTGCAGATACAATGAATGTTCCACCAGGTCATACTTTTGGCATCTTAGTTCACCCTGAAGAATATGGTAATTTTATTATTCATATATATATATATATATATATATATATATATATATATATATATATATACAAAATATCTTTCTATCTATCTTTATAAATGTAAAAAAAAAATGTAAAAGCATCTTGTGGGAGCGTGGAAAACAATATTTCATGGTATACAGGCCTATATTTTTACTCTTAAAGGGACATTAAACACCTCAAAATATTGATTCAAATTATTTAATTACATGTAGTAAAACAACTTTGCAATATACTTTCATTATTTATTTTATTCCCCTTTCCTATAATTTAATTCTGAATATTGTGGGCTTTCCAATTTATATTAAACATGGAAGTGCAGACACAGCTATATCCCACACAGTCATTGATTGCACACTCTAGTAAGCCATTTATAACCATTCCTAATTGGCCTCAGCAGAAAAGGTAACCTAAGTTACAATATGGCAGCGCCCACTGCTTTATGGACATTAACTTTACCCTTATTTTTTTCAATATTTAACCAACTAATATAATTTTTAAAAAATACATGTACAAATTATTTTGAGGCTAATCTTTGCTCTGAATACATCATTCAAGCAATGATTTATTTAGTGTTTAATGTCCTTTTAAGAACTGCCCTTTATGCAACAATAAGTTATTGTCATCGTTATGCGTGCTCAAGGAAGTAGGATTTTAAGTACAATTAAAGATGGGTAAGAAGCATCAGTGGTTAGCTAATGTGAAGAGCTGTCTATTTAAAATAAAATAAAAAAGTGACTACTAAGAGTAGCAAGGTGACACACTACTATGCTGTTTATTAAAATGTGCTGCTTTGCAAAAGAGACTAACCAAGTGATTGCCTAACATGTATATGCATAAATACTTCCTTGTAGTAAAGGATTGCAAGAAAACATGGGCTATGCGTAAGGCTTATTCATTTATTGTATTACTAACCATTTTGTACACAATGTTTCCAGACTAAGGGCTAGATTACGAGTGGAGTGCTATCTTAACGTGCACCTGTAAAGGGGCTAATTTGGCCCCTTTACGGGCGCACGTTAAATAACCAGCCATTACTATTAACCAAAAGTCAGACCTCTGGCTTAAAATAAAATAATGACTCTATTGCCCCCCCCAAAAAGAGAAAAGAGCATTTACAATAAATATGAGCATTTTTATAAAAAAACAAATAACAAACAGACAAAGCAATTATAAGGGGTTAAAGTAAGGGGATATGGGGTGTTTGGAAAAAAAAAATCAGCACCTAAAGTGCCATTACATGGAGCTCAATGGGGGACTATGTTTTCACTACAAATATATATGTATATGCTTATATTCATATTTATGTATTTATAATATACACATATAAACACATAAATATATATGTCTATAAGCATATACGTATAGGTTTATTTATTTATTGCTGCCCAATGCTGCACGATTTGCCCACTGGGCTACGCTAGGTGGTTTTCCCTTGGCTGTCGGCAAGAAAACGAGGCTCCTATTAAAGCCTATGGATGTGCGCAGTGAGCACTTTGGGCAATGCGAACGCGCTGGTATTACTAAGTGGATCGCAAATATTGTGCTTGCGTAATCTAGCCATAAATGAGTTGTATATGGGCTTTAGATAATGAAGTAGAAATGGAGACAGCACTCTAGGGATTAATAAAATTAAGCATCAATAAAAGTCAGTCAGGGTGCACAATCCCCAGGCTCCCCTTAGTGACCCCAAACACATGTTCCCATAGACCGCAATGTAAAGGCACTTTTCAGTGTCATTTTTTTTCTAACACCCCACTCCCGCCAACTTTACCCCCAAAATACTGCCTAGTACAGTTATTTTATTGAAGAATAAAAATGCTACCATTTTTATTTTTTAATAGAATACACTACACTGCATTTTGGGGGCATTTGGGGCACATTTATAAAATTAACCAGAGATCTGATCTCTGGTTAATTTTATAAGTGCTAATTACTACTGCAAGCTCGCGGTAGCAATAAACAGCCACTTGTAGTGGCTGGTTATTTATTGCGCGCCTGTAAACAGGCAAATTTGTCCCTTTCAGGCGCATGATAAATCTTGCCCAATATAAGCAATGCTAGATCATTTAAAAAGAATAGAAACCTTGATGAGTCATTTAAAAAGGCTATTCTATCAACTAAAAGTATGTTCATATCCTAAAAATGAGAAGACCCGTATTTATAATACTCTGTATTGGTGCGCATACCTTTAAAAAGTAAAAAAAACTTTAATGTATAGAACAGGTTCTAAATAAAAATCATTCTGATAGAAATGTGTCCCTAAGTTTTACATCCGACTTGTAGACAATGGTTTCAAAGTAATCCTTATTCACAATAATGTCCGTTACCACTTTTTACTATACAGTGATTAGTGGAATATAATATACCTTTAACTCGTACCTCGTTGCCTCCTTATGGTCTCTGTGAGACCGCTGACACTTTTTTCCAACATGACTATGGGGTTGCTCTTTGGCGCTCCGCTATTCTGCGGCTTCTTACTGAGTGTCCTTCTGTCTCTTCTGGGTCCTTCAGTTCATGTGACTTGGATTGGCCAATGCTGTACAAGTTTTTACAAAGAATTTCCTCTATATATTTGTACTTAACACTTAATGTGAATAAAGTATTAATAGTGATGTATTGGCACAATTCAGTTGTGAGCAAGAGTGTATGTGAAGCAATCACCTTACAACATTCCCTTCTTAGTTATCACTAATGTAGCGTTTTTGAGGCCAATTTAACAAAGGTCTTGCGGACCTGATCTGACAGTGCGGATCAGCTCCACAAGACATTGCTGAATGCGGAGAGCAATACGCTCTCCGTATTCAGCATTGCACCAGCAGCTCACAAGAGCTGCTGGTGCAACGCCGCCCCCTGCAGACTCGCGGCCAATGGGCCGCCAGCAGGGAGGTGTCAATCAACCCGATCGTACTCAATCGGGTTGAATTCGGGCGATTCCTGTCCGCCTGCTCAGAGCAGGTGGACAGGGTTATGGAGCAGCGGTCTTTGTGACCTTTTTAATCTGATATTTACTTTCTTCTCATTCTCTCTTACTTTCTGTATGTCCTATATATGTTGTTTATTTAAAGACCTTTCTGATAACCCAAGTCTCATGGTTATTTGATTTTCTGCACTCATTGTCACAGTAAACTTAAAGGGACATGAAACTCAAAAAATGTATTTTATGATTCCTATAGAGCATACAATTTTAAACAACTCATTGTATGTTTTGTTGAAAAACAGGGTTGTAAACTCAGGAGCTATCACGTGTCTGGCAAGAATGTTATCCAATTGCAAGAGCCCTAGAGGGCAGCACTATTTCCTGCCATGTAGTGCTCCAGACACCTACCTAGGTATCTCTTCAAGAAAAAATACCACAAGAACAAAGCACATTTGATAATAGAAGTAAATTGGAAACTTTTGTAAAATTATATGCTCTGTCTGAATTTGTGTTTCTTGTCCGTTTAAACTGGTTGTTTTTTTGTGTGAATCTCTTACAATTTGTTTTATAATTATCACCTTGTAACTCAATATTTAAAAATGAATAAATTACAAATATTTCTGCTGCTACATTTGTAAATTGTGGCAAACTTGAGCTGATTTCCATTATTGCCCATTAAAGAGAAGTCTAAATCTGCCTTCAAACCTAGGACAAATGTTCAGAAAGAGATGTCACAGTGAGTCTTTTTAAAATGAGAAGAAAAACAATTGTTCAATCAGCAGTGGAACAATAGAGGCATAGATCTGTGAAAGTGCATTTAAATCATGTTCACACATAAACTATTGGGCAATAATAAAACTTGAGCTATTTTTAAAAAGATAAATCATATTTGTAAAAGAAAATATAAAATAATGAATTTCAAAATCACATTTTCTCATTTGGTGTAAACATGTAAAGTCATTTAAAATAAAATATGAATAAAAACTGATTGCAGGATGATGAGTCTCAATAAATAATGTTTTTAAAAAACCTATTCCACCAGATTATGTGTGTATATATATATATATATATATATATACATATGTGTCTGTGTGTGTGTACGTATATATATATATATATATATATATATAAAACTATTCCACCAGATTATGTGTGTGTGTGTATATATATATATATATATATATATATATATACATATGTGTCTGTGTGTGTGTACGTATATATATATATATATATATACATATGTGTCTGTGTGTGTGTACGTATATATATATATATATATATATAAAACTATTCCACCAGATTATGTGTGTGTGTGTGTGTATATATATATATATGTGTATATATATATATATATATATATATATATATATATATATATATATACATACATATGTGTCTGTATGTGTGTACGTATATATATATATATAAAACTATTCCACCAGATTATGTGTGTGTATATACTGTATATGTATATATATATGTGTGTGTATATATATATATATATATATATATATATATATATATATATATATATATATATATATATATATATATATATATATATATATATATATATATATATATATATATATATATATATATATAGTTATGTACAAATGTATACACCAAGGGCAGTACCCTCTGGAATTATCTTCAAATAAACAATGCTATATACGTTTTTATTTTTCTGCTTTATTTTTTCCTTTGGGAAGAAATAAACACACAACAATCCAGCTCAAACCTTATTTTATGTTATATGTGAAATCAATAAATGGTTGTTTTATTTGCCTTTGATAGATTTTAAAGGGTCCCTACGTTTTTTTTATATGTTATATTTATATAACCAATTGGTTTCTTGCTGTAACCAACCTGTCATCTAGTGATGTTTGTTTCCATCACTGCAGGACCCCAGAGACTCTTCCTTTCAAGATAAGTATCTTTCTTTTACATTGTCTCTGTGCTTGAAACTGTTTATTTTATGATTTCCTGGGTACATTCAGATTTTTTATTAGAGTAATTCACTTAGTTTAGAACAGCCTCTTCCTTCTCTACATTTCCAGCAGTAATTAAAGAGAAAAGCAAGTTGTTTCTCTTGCTTTTTTATATTTCCTTTTAAAATAAATAGTAATGCAAAACAGCGTAGGATTGAAAATGTTCAATTCAGTAAACCACTTTAATAGTAATAAGCAATAGGACAAATTTAACACAATGAACAAGCGATAACCGCATCGATTTTCAGGTGCAGGTAAGGAACTTTGGCCTAGCTGCTCATTATTTCTTTCAGGTTATAGTAGCTGGATGAGACTTTTTTTTCTGCGCCATCATATTCAGGTTTATTTCTATTTTAAATGAACATTAAACATGAAATACATTTCATGCACCTCCCTCTAGTTATGAGTGACATTATTTAGGAACTTTCACTGCAGGTATCTAAAGGAGAGTTTCTGCACATGTGCAAACATGTCAGCTCTGGAATGCAGTGCAAGTTAGCTTTCAACATGGCGGCACCCATGTCTAGAGAGAGGTGGGAAATAACCTTAATACTATGCTTATAAAATGTATTTAGTGTTCAATGTCCCTTTAAGAATTTATTAGAAGATGCCATTTTACTAGTTTACTTGAAATCATTAATAGAGGACTTTGAAAGGGCATAACTCCTATTTATTTTCAGCACATCAGCCTATTAGAAAAATACTTTTTTGCCATTATTGGATAGCTTTAACCCCTTCATGTCGGGGGCAAGTACTTAGATCGTAACGTAGTTTAGAAGTAAACACTTCCTGGAAAAATGAAATCACGCAATCGTCTATGTGATCACATGATTTCAAAGCCAGGATCAGATCATGGGGGGACTGCCTACGCTGCTAGGCATGCTCCCAGTCTGATTTGTCATAAATTAAAGGAGTCTGTAGTACGCCATATAAGGTAGGACGTTCCATGCCATCCTAACGGTAATAAAGCCCAGAGCTGTTAGGACTGCATGGAACGTCCTAACGCTGTGAAGTGGTTAAGCGGATTATAAGATATCCAAAGCAATTTGGATATGATTTTCACAAAAACAGCAACATTTTTGGAGATAACGGCTCCCTTCATTAGTTCTTATAATGAGGTTTGCACACATGCTATGGAGGTAATTCTGCACCAAATGAAATTAAGGTCTTTGACATTCTAAAAAGAGGTTTTGAGCTGGTCCAATATTTTTTGAAACATTTTTAATTTGAACAAGCAATTTCAACATTTAAACCAAATGGGTAGATTACAAATGACTTGTTAAATGTATTGTGCGCATTATATAGCAATATCACACCCACGTTAATTTGTGCACGTATTACAAGTTGAAAGTAATCACATTCACTTGAGTGCAATCAACGCGCGCCCGGTTAGCTCGACTGAAGACCTTGCATAAAGGGTTAGGGCTAAAATAAGTTGCACCAAACACAACATAAATACATATAAATAAACCATTAAACTCATATATACACTATCTGATACAAATTATTCATACAAATATTACTAATTATTTTAAATAATAATTCAAAGATATATAGTATATGGCCATGTATTTAACTGCAAAGGCTAATATATATATATATATACATATATATATATATATATATATATCTGTATCTAAATATGTATATGGGGGTGTGTGTGTGTGTATATGTATATATATATATATATATATATATATATATATGTATATGTATGTATATATATATATATATATATATATGTATATATATATATGTATATGTGTGTATTTACATATTTCTATATGTATATATGTATATTCAAACATACACACATATATACACATGTATACACTTATTGAGACACACACACACACACACATATATACAGGTGGCCCTCGTTTTACAACGGTTCAATTTACACCGTTTCAGAATAACAACCTTTTTTTCCAGTCATGTGACTGCTATTGAAAAGCATTGAGAAGCAGTGCATTTATTAAAATAGCCAGTAGGTGGAGCTGTCCGCTTGTGTTGCAGCAAAGCCAAGCAAGGTGAAATTAATCAGACCTGAGCTATCAAGCAGATTTCAAAGGAACAAGATTTTCCTGTCTATAAATCAGTCCTGGT
Source organism: Bombina bombina (assembly GCF_027579735.1). Taxonomy (NCBI): domain Eukaryota; kingdom Metazoa; phylum Chordata; class Amphibia; order Anura; family Bombinatoridae; genus Bombina; species Bombina bombina. Next base: position 386,718,200 of record NC_069503.1, on the reverse strand, counting down.
TGGAATGCATAGAAAGAACCGTTTGCCGAAAAATGCAAGTGAAGTCTGTGTTGTGTGATTATTTTATTAGGTTTATAATGCTGTTTAGCAAATTTTTTTGTTCATTTATCTTAGTTTAATTATATATTATGTGTTGTGTGATTATTTTATTAGGTTTATAATGCTGTTTAGCATTTAATGTCTTCATTTCAAAGCTTTAAAAATAATGTATTAGGTGTTACTTATGACAATTTTGAGAGGGGCCTGGAACCTAACTCCCTCACTTCCCATTGACTTACATTATAAACTGGGTTTCAATTTACAACGGTTTCGATTTACAACCATTCCATCTGGAACCTAACCCCGGCGTAAACTGAGGGCTACCTGTATATATATATATATATATATATATATATATATATATATATATATACACACTTTGTAGTCCTTTCCACTGAAATACCTTGAATCATGGAATATCATTTTTGTTCAATATTAATATTTAATAATGTATTTAGCATAGGGGTAAATGTTCTTTGTAATTTTTAAATATATATATATATATATATATATTAACATTATTTTATATATATATATTTTTTTTCTAATGTATTATCTCTTTATTTTCTTTTTCTGGTCAGAAAAATAAAATAAAGAGATAATAGGTTTGAAAAATCAAAAAAGTCAAAAGTCCTGAGAGGGACTCTTCATTCCAGAATATATATATATATATATATATATATATATAAATAATACTATAATCGCGTTTTGTAACGTGTCCGTCGGTGTCGCCAGTTGCGCACGTATCCTCAAAGGAATGTTGGCTGCGCGAGGCAGCCAAAAGAATGTTGGCTGCCCACACAGCCAAAAGAATCCACCTCAATGCAGCTTAGGCAAACGAAGCCTTAACAAAAAAAAACACGTAACCGCCCGCAAGAAATAATAATAAAAAAAAATTGCCCGCTTGAAATAATAAAAAAAACCTAACCGCCCACACAAAGTATTAACAAACACCTAAACCGCCAACCCCCACATTGCAAAATAATAAATGAACCCCTAATCCGCAAATTAAACACAAATAACATAATTAAAAAATTAACCCCTAAACCGCCAACCCCATATCGTAATAAACCTAATTAACCTATTAACCCCTAAGCTGCCAACCCCCCACATTGCAATAAACCTAATTAACCCCTAAACCACCAACCCCCACATTGCAATAAACCTAATTAACCTATTAACCCCTAAACTGCCAACCCCATATCGCAATAAACCTAATTAACCTATTAACCCCTAAACTGCCAACCCCCCCACATTTCAATAAACCTAATTAACCCCTAAACCACCAAACCCCCGCATCGCAATAAACCTAATTAACCTATTAACTCCTAAGCCGCCAAACTTCCACATCGCAATAAACCTAATATATATACACACACACACTTTGTAGTCATTTCCACTGAAATACCTTGAATCATAGAATATCATTTTTGTTCAATATTAATATTTAATAATGTATTTAACATAGGGGTAAATGTTCTTTGTAATTTTTAAATATATATTTATATATATATATATATATATATATATATTAACATTATTTTATAAATATATATATATATATATATATATTTTTTTTTTTCTAATGTATTATCTCTTTATTTTCTTTTTCTGGTCAGAAAAATAAAATAAAGAGATAATAGGTTTGAAAAATAAAAAAAGTCAAAAGTCCTGAGAGGGACTCTTCATTCCAGAATATATATATATATATATATATATATATATATATATATATATATATATATATATATAATACTATAATCGCGTTTTGTAACGCGTCCGTCGGTGTCGCCAGTTGCGCACGTATCCTCAAAGGAATGTTGGATGCGCGAGGCAGCCAAAAGAATGTTGGCTGCCCACACAGCCAAAAGAATCCACCTGAATGCAGCTTAGGCAAATGAAGCCTTAACAAAAAAAAAACACGTAACCGCCCGCAAGAAATAATAATTAAAAAAAAATTGCCCGCTTGAAATAATAAAAAAACCTAACCGCCCACACAAAGTATTAACAAACACCTAAACCGCCAACCCCCACATTGCAAAATAATAAATGAACCCCTAATCCGCAAATTAAACACAAATAACATAATTAAAAAATTAACCCCTAAACCGCCAACCCCATATCGTAATAAACCTAATTAACCTATTAACCCCTAAGCTGCCAACCCCCCACATTGCAATAAACCTAATTAACCCCTAAACCACCAACCCCCACATCGCAAAATAATAAATTAACCCCTAATCCGCAAATTAAACACAAATAACATAATTAAAAAATTAACCCCTAAACTGCCAACCCCCATATCGCAATAAACCTAATTAACCTATTAACCCCTAAACTGCCAACCCCCCACATTTCAATAAACCTAATTAACCCCTAAACCGCCAAACCCCCACATCGCAATAAACCTAATTAACCTATTAACTCCTAAACCGCAAAACTTCCACATCACAATAAACCTAATTAACCTATTAACTTCTAAACCACCAACCCCCCACAACGCAAATAACTAATTTAATTACTAAGCCCCTTAACCTAACACACCTAAATTAACCCCAATACTAAGTTACAATTAAAATAAAAAATCCTAACATTAATTTAAAAATAAAAGCTAAAATTACATTACAAAAAATGAATCTAAAATTACAAAGAGCTGAATGCCATTTTAAGGGCAATGCCCATATAAATGCCCCTTTAGGGGCAATGGGTAGCTTAGTTTTTTTTTTACTTTTTTATTTTGGGGGGTTGGTTGGGTGGGGGGTTTTACTGTTAGGGAGTAATTGGTTATTTTTTTAGGTAAAATAGCTGTTTAACTTACTTAAGGGTTATTGGTAGTTTAGTTTCAGATTAAGGAGTATTTTTATTTTGGGGGGATTTTTTTTATTTTTATAGGGGTATTAGTTTAGGTTTACATTTTTTATTTTGGATAGCTTTATTTTTTTCTGTAATTTTAAATTTTTTATAATACCACCTTTTGGGGTTTGTATTTTTTTTAAACATAGACTTCCCTCTGGGCAGGCTTATCCTCTAGTGTGTGTATATGTGTGTATATATATGTGTATATATATATATATATATATATATATATATATATAAAACAGGAATGATGCACTCTCAGGTCTTTGTGTCAACACAAACTTCAGTTTAATGAAACGTTTTCGGGGACAGCCTCCCCTTCATCAGCATACAAATCAGTGATAACATCACACCTTAAATACATAAAGTGAACTGAAAAAAAAACTTACACACCTGTGATTACTTTCAGTGTTAGTGACCATAATGTGTATGAACCGCACGCCATGCGTGTCAGTGATACAACCGGAAGTAGTGGCATGTTAACCGGATGTGGATACTCATACTGTCATATCCGGTGTATAGTTAGTTCTATTCAACTTGTCCCATATTTTATGAAACTTACGTGTCAGTGTGTCAATTCTTAATAAATAATGTATCTCCAGAGAACATAAATAAATAACTGGGCATATCTCCCCTCGTATTTTATACTATGAGTAATAATTCATCTTATCCTAATAAGGTGCATTACATATCTGACACGAATGATCTAATTAAAAAACTCAGAGTGGTTAAGATAGAACAAGGGGACATTCTAGTAACACTAGACATTAACAGCTTGTATACGATCATCCCACATGAGGTTGGATTGACAGCTGTTAAAGAGCACCTTGTTAGGAGCACAGACTATAGTGGTTCGCCAATCGAATTCCTTCTGCCTTCTGACACTCATGTCATTCTGTTTACACAGAAATTATTTTAGATTTGAGAAGACATTTTATCTTCAAGTGGCAGGCACAGCGATGGGGTCGAATATGGCCCCATCCTATGCCAATTTATTTATGTCACAGTTCGAAAATGAATATCTGTGGCACAGAGAACAGCCTTCCATTGTTTTCTATGTGAGATACATAGATGATATCTTCTTGGTATGGCGTGGAGGGCAGCAGGAACTTAATGATTGGTTCAGGGAACTTAACAACACCAACACCACGGCCAGGTTTAAAATAACAAGTGATATAACTACCATACACTTCTTGGACCTTAGTATTTAGAAACAGGAACAGGCACTTGGGACCACACTATACAGTAAACCAACTGATAGGAATTCTATTCTATCTGCAAACAGTTGCCATCCACCGGCACTGCTGCGAGGTATTGTTAAATCACAAATGATTCGCACTATGCGCAATAACTCTGATAAGCAGACAGGGGTCTCCCAATTGCAGCTGGCTAAAACCAAGTTCATGCAAAGAGGATACAAATCCCACATCATAGATGAAACATTAGATGAAGTTTCATCTGCCACTCAACAAACCCTCATTGATCGGGAGGTGAAAATGGGAGCAAGCAAGAGGTTGATTATGACTACAACCTTTGCACCAGATATGACAAAGACAGAAAAGATCCTACGTAAACACTGGCCGTTAATTGCTTCTGATCCTAAGTTGGCATTTGCACGGAACATGGAACCAATGGTGGCGTACAGAAGAGGCATCAATTTGAGAGACATGCTGGTCAAAACGGATCCAAAACGGTGTTACATGACACATTCAAGGATTAACATCAAGGGATCCTATAGGTGCCTTGGCTGAACAACATGCAATGGTCTTATTGTTTCCAAGACATTTCATCATCCGCACTCTAATTGAATCTTTACAATCGGACATTCCTTAACATGCACAACAACACACGTAGTGTACCTTCTTTCCTGCCCGTGTTCAATGTGCTATGGGGGAAAGACGAGTGGCACTCTACGCGAACGGATGGCGAACCATAGGAGAGCCATACGTGTGGCGCTGGACAAAGGAGAATCGGATCAGCCTGTTGCACGGCATTGTGCACGAATGAAGCATCCGATCTCATCGATCTGGTACATCCTGATCGATCACATCCCCAAATTGGATAGGGGGGGAGACAGAAATAAAGCCCTTCTGATCCGTGAAGCGGAATGGATGCATCGTTTGGGGACTATACATCCTGGGGGCCTTAATTCACCACCCGATTTTAAAGCCCTTATTTAGGTGGGAGCTACATACATGGGGTGCATATGTGGGATCCATAGTGTTACGCGGAGGTGTAGATGAGGGCCACGCCATGTGGATGGGGAGGTCCTATCTTACCGCTTTCTTCTACATGTACAGGGACGGCTCCTGCTGGGGTCTGTGCATGCCGTGGGCGCGACCATGGTACCACTTGGTCACCCATTACACTATCCTGCTCTTTATACCTAATAACACCGGGGCTTAATATGTCGGTGTGGTATACTCCACATCTGGTTCAAAGAAGAACAGACACTTGAGTACAAGGAACTGTATGGACTTTTTCAGGATCCACGGTTAATACCTGTGTGGAGTCACACACTCACACCCAGAATACAGAAGCCCCATTACAACATGTGGGGTGATGAGGGGGCCTGTGAGGCCTTGTTTGAATATTCTCCAATATGGGCCTCTAGAATATTCTTCAATATGGTCCTCTACGCTATACTGGAGTTCCAATTTATATCCATGATATCTACGATGCCTATGACTTATATTGTCATATTACCATAATATAGGGGCTATTGAGTATGCATATTTATAGCAAACACAGGTGTGCTGTGTAATTTAGATGTAGGATACATTGCACTGTTCTCTAGCACCCTGTATTAAATGCCAACTTAGGTGAATGGGAGAAGACTTATTATAGTCTGCACTACCTCTCTTTTGCTACTATATAGTTAGTAATAGTTCTTTGTTTGTATATATTTGTTGTTCAGTGTGCTGCCAAGGTGACACTTGTCACAGTTGGCAAATTCAGTTGATATATTATTGTAATAGGAGTCTTGTATGGGACAAAAGGGTAATGTTTTGGGCACAACACACTCAGAACTTTAGTGTTAGGATGCGACACTAGGCAGTCACACCTTCGGTTCATAGGGATAGCTTGATTGAGACACATACACATATAGCACACCAGTGTAAGCCTGTCACTCTTGAACAATAGGGGTGAGTATCTCGTAGATTATGGGGTTAATCCCACACAGTAAAATACACCTCACACTCGAAACGGGAAGTGACACAGGACGTCACGACCGGAACTTATATGCTACAGAACAGCACTCGAGGTACACTATTAGAGGGTAAGAATTTGCATTGCTCACAGTAAGCACAGGTTGAGAAATATCCCTCAACACATTTGGTATCCTCGAGCCATACTGCACTTAGAAAATTTAAATGGTGAGCTGGTTAATATAATGCACTCAATACCGGAAGTGATGTGGTACGTCACAACCGGGACTACTGCTAATCTGAGCAGAGTTATGGATGCACCTTATAGGGATAAGATGAATTATCACTCATAGTATAAAATACGAGGGGAGATATGCCCAGTTATTTATTTATGTTCTCTGGAGATACATTATTTATTAATTAAGAATTGACACAGTGACACATAAGTTTCATAAAATATGGGACAAGTTGAATAGAACTAACTATACATCGGATATGACAGTATGAGTATCCACATCCGGTTAACATGCCACTACTTCCGGTTGTATCACTGACACGCATGGCGTGCGGTTCATACACATTATGGTCACTAACACTGAGAGTAATCACAGGTGTGTAAGTTTTTTTTCAGTTCACTTTATGTATTTAAGGTGTGATGTTATCACTGATTTGTATGCTGATGAAGGGGAGGCTGTCCCCGAAAACGTTTCATTAAATTGAAGTTTGTGTTGACACAAACACCTGAGAGTGCATCATTCCTGTTCTCTATTATTGCCATTTTTTCACCCAGGCAGATGTCCAATTGGAGGGTGATTCTGTTTAATAGACTGTGACTATATATATATATATATATATATATATTTATTTATTTACACACCTGTATTTGCATTTCTTTTTTTCAACAGACCTTTAACATTTTGGTCTGATAAACTGCACATTATTACAAATAATGTAAATCTATGATTTGTGAAGAAGATATATGCATTCATCTTATCTACACACGCATCTTACCCTGTTTAAATAGTAAAACAGACAAACTGTCTATGTAACATTTGAATAAAAATTACTTTGCTGTCACCCATTTGCTATCTTTGAAATAGTAAAACAATCAGAAGAGAATGCTAGGTTTTTTAAATATATATTTTTATGGATATTGATTTTGTGTTTCACCAAAGGTCTGTGTGATTCTTTTCATATCTCCCTTCCACTCATTCTTGTGTCTAAGGGCTTGATTCTCAAAAACCCGTCAAGAAAATCATCAGCTTATGTTTTGAGTACTATATTGTAATTTAAGTGTTTCTCTTTCACATACAAAAAATAGGGAACTCCCCTTAATGAGGCACAAATTTCTCAAGGTAAAAATTGCCTTTAGAACATTCCCTGAGGGGCCTTGTAGTACTGACACAATATAAAAACAACCTGTGATACCCAAAAAAATAAAAATAAATACTAAAATATAAATGCATATAGTGCACAAAAGAATATGTGTAATAAAAGTCCCAAATTCAGTGTGAATACAGTCCTTAGAGTTGGTCCATTTTAAAAAGGGATATTCTAATTGGACGTGATGTCACTGGGAAGGTGTGACTTTTTTGAACGGACTGCTTCAGCTGGCAGTTAGAGGCATATCCTTTTGTGCACTATACAAATTTATATTTTATAATTTCTTCTAAATTCTCGCCAGTCCAGAGAGCTTTAAAAAATCATGCCCTTAATTTAAACCGGTTTTGGCATATTATCCCCTTGATCTAAAGTATATAACTCGTTAATTAGCTAATCGGGCCTCTATAAAGAATTCAGGGCCCCATTTAAGAAAGTCTGGATAGACAAGGTTCGTTACCCGCATTTACCATTGCACAAACAGCAGCTGTCAATCACCCCTGTCGGACTTGTCCAGGGTGATTTTAATCTCCCAGCTCAGAGTTGGCGTATGGGTTAGGAAGCAGCAAATATTGGCTGCAGGCTTGATCATACAAACCTGCACCAAAGCGAGCAAAAGTATTACATGTATATTAACAATGATTTTTTTATACCTAATATTTACATAATTATTTATAATTTTGTTTTCAGGAGTTGGAGATATTTTACACTGTAAAAAACCTGAGGACTTTCTGCGTGGTAAAGATAAGCATAGAGCCAACTTGGCTGCTGTTCAGCAACATTTGAAGAAAGTAAACTATCAGAATTTTGGATCAATGGTAGAAGCATTTCAACATTATGACAAGGTTAGTGAGATAAAATAAGATTACTTTATCAAAAAGTGTAACTTTTGTGTGTTCTTATCTTATTATTATAATATTAAACAATGTTAACAGTCCTTAGCAGTTTCTAACTATATTACAATACATTATGCATGCTTGTTACTAGACTACATAGTACTAAAATGTTGTTTCTAATAACTTTCAAAGTTACTCCTGTAGTCCAGTTTACCCTTTTCCTTTTTTTATGCTTGGTTGATACATAATTCCTTTCCATGAGAGCATACTAAGGTAAGTTCAGGAGCATGCATCTATTTTGAGTACTATGGGCTACATTATTAGTGGAGCACAAAAATCTTAGTGCTGTTCACACCTAACTACGCTCAAGTTAAAGCAATAGTGCTTCTATTCTTGCTCTCGTATAACAAGTTAAAAGTAAAAGGTTAGCACGTGAGAGAGACTCATATTTTCATGTGACAATATTGAAGAAATGACACTTTTCTACAATGTAAAGTAGTGAGTGTACAGCCTGTATAACAGTGTAAATTTGCTGTCCCCTCAAAATAACTCAACACACAGCCATTAATGTCTAAACTGTTGGCAACAAAAGTGAGTACACCCCTAAGTGGAAATGTCCAAATTAGGCCCAATTAGCCATTTTCCCTCCCCGGTGTCATGTGACTCGTTAGTGTTACAAGGTCTCAGATGTGAATGGGGAGCAGGTGTGTTAAATTTGGTGTTATCGCTCTCACACTCTCTCATACTGGTCACTGGAAGTTCAACATGGCATCTCATGGCAAAGAACTCTCTGGGGATCTGAAAAACGAATTGTTGCTCTACATAAAGATAGCCTAGGCTATAAGAAGATTGCCACAACCCTGAAACTGAGTTGCAGCGCGGTAGGCAAGACCATACAGCTGTTTCACAGGACAGGTTCCACTCAGAACAGGCCTTGCCATAGTGGACCAAAGAAGTTGAGTGCACGTGCTCAGCGTCATATCCAGAGGTTGTCTTTGGGAAATAGACGTATGAGTGCTGCCAGCATTGCTGCAGAGGTTGAAGAGGTGGGGGTTAAGCCTGTCAGTGCTCAGACCATACGGCGCACACTGCATCAAATTGGTCTGCATGGCTGTTGTCCCTGAAGGATTGCCTCTTCTAAAGATGATGCACAAGAAAGCCTGCAAACAGTTTGCTGAGGACAAGCAGACTAAGGACATGGATTACTGGAACCATGTCCTGTGGTCCGATGAGACCAAGATAAACTTATTTGTTTTAGATGGTGTCAAGCGTCTGTGGCGGCAACCAGGTGAGGAGTACAAAGACAAGTGTGTCTTGCCTACAGTCAAGAATGGTGGTGGGAGTGTCATGGTCTGGGCCTGAATGAATGCTGCCGGCACTGGGGAGCTACAGTTCATTGAGGGAACCATGAATGCCAACATGTACTGTGACATACTGAAGCAGAACATGATCCCCCTCCCTTCGGAGACTGGGCCGCAGGGCAGTATTCCAACATGATAACGACCCTAAACACACCTCCAAGAAAACCACTGCCTTGCTAAAGAAGCTGAGGGTAAACGTGATGGACTGGCTAAGCATGTCTCCAGACCTAAACCCTATTGAGCATCTGTGGGGCATCCTCAAAAGGAAGGTGGGGGAGTGCAAGGTCTCTAACATCCACCAGCTCTGTGATGTTGTCATGGAGGAGTGGAAGAGGACTCCAGTGGCAACCTGTGAAGCTTTGGTGAACTCCATGCCCAAGAGGGTTAAGACGGTGCTGGAAAATAATGGTGGCCTCACAAAATATTGACACTTTGTGCCCAATTTGGACATTTCCACTTAGGGGTGTACTCACTTTTGTTGCCAACGGTTTAGACATTAATGGCTGTGTGTTGAGTTATTTTGAGGGGACAGCAAATTTACACTGTTATACAGGCTGTACACTCACTACTTTACATTGTAGCAAAGTGTAATTTCTTCAGTGATGTCACATGAAAAGATATAATAAAATATTTAGAAAAATGTGAGGGGTGTGCTCACTTTTGTGAGATACTGTATATGTGTGTGTGTGTGTGTATATATATATATATATATATAACAAATAGACAGAGTGAAACACTTACTAGACTTTGGATATCTGTAAAAGAATTTTATTTGTGACGTTTTGGGACCTCAAACGTCCCTTCTTCTGACAACTCAAATGTGCAAATAAACAAACTTATAAAGGCCTGTTGGCCCTCTCCCTCACTCTGGTCACAAATCTCTGGAGACCGTGTGCAAACATCAGGGGGCTATACCATATAGGTAGCCCAACTGTGAATTAACTACAATATTGTTATATAACAAAATCGTGTTTGTCCAAAAACAGTGTGCATCTGTATATAAAAGGTGATACGTGATCCCACTATACTCGCGCTCCCCCAGTCAGTAGGTACCCGTGGGCTATATGTAAATGGAACAATCCACGCTACAGGTATTGCCTTTGGCTAATTCTCAACCGCACCTCCATCATGGGTAGTCATAACAACCAAAGTAAACGATCCGGGAGACTCTCGTAGTTTCTGTCTATCCCTATAACAACCATACACAACACTCCTATGGGCATGTGTATCTTGGGTTGTCAGAAGAAGGGACGTTTGAGGTCCCGAAATGTCACAAATAAAATTCTTTTACACAGATATCCAAAGTACAATGAGTGCTTCATTCTGTTTCTTTGTTATATACTCCTTAAGAGCACCCTGGCAGCTGCAGGACGGTGGTGAGAGTGCATATAACCTTTGAACTGTTGCTTATATATATAGATATATATTTGTATGTGTGTATATATATTTTCTTCTTAGAAAAACAAAAAAAAAATATTACAAAATTTTTTAAAGTGGATATTTTGTTTGATTGGGAAGTGCTCAAAAGTGTAAATATATATGTTTATACACGTGTATATATGTATGCATGTATGTGTGAACATACATATATAAAACATGTATATACAAATATATACAAACACAGACACAAATATTATATACATATATATATATATATTGAAGGAAACAGCACTCACTGGGCTTGACTTAAAAAAACTGTTCTTCAGGGGTGCAATCCCCGAAACGTCACTGGATTAAAGAACACTTTTTTGAAGTCAAGCCCAGTGAATGCTGTTTCCTTCTTACATATATTTGAAATTTTACTCAGCACCCTGGCAAGTGTATCTTGTTTGTGAGAGTGCACACACATATACTGTGTGTGTGTATATATATATATATATATATATATATATATATATATATATATATATACGTATGTCTATGTGTTTATACTGTGTGTGCGTATAGATATATACATATATATATATATATATATATATATATATATATATATATATATATATAGTCCTTGTTGAAGAAAAAGGCATTCACTGGTCTTTTTAGCACAATATACAAACTTTTAATTCATCTTAGAAAGACATAAAACGGTCATAACGTTTCGGTGTTATTCCAACACCTTTGTCAAATGTTGTCAAGCACCACAGTCAAGGAATGCGCGTATCCCCAAAAGAAGAAAGTGATGTGATTTTTCTTCTTTTGGGGATACGTGCATTCCTTGACTGTGATGCTTGACAACATTTGACAAAGGTGTTGGAATAACACAGAAACGTTATGACCGTTTTATGTCTTTCTAAGATGAATTAAAAGTTTGTACATTGTGCTAAAAAGACCTGTGAGTGCCTTTTTATTCATCAAGGACTGTTTTCATTACTAAGAAGTGCACCCTGGCGGCTGTGGTATATTGTAAGACTGTGCTCATTTCTTTGTGAAGTTTTATATATTTATAAGTGTAATAATTGTTTTTAATATGTTTGACATTTGTTTTGTTAAACTATTCTTGTATCTTTAACACTTTTACTTCAGTTATGTGTAGTGCTGTTGTGATATCCATTGAACAGCAAAAGATAGAAATCCCAGCACTCAAACAAGGTAATGCACGTCACCCCAGGGTCACTACCCAGGACCCCAAACAATGTAAAGAACAGGCAGAAGGGGAGACAGCAAGTCATATTTATTCAATAGTTAAATAGACAGAAAATACGGCTACGTTTCAGGAGATTATCCATAATTAAGGGATAATCTCCCAAAATTTAGACATATTTTCTGTCTATTTAACTATTGAATAAATATTACTTGCTGTCACCCACTCTGCCTGTTCGTGATATCCATTGAAAGCATGGGGTGCCCTTAAGAGATTTTATCATTCTGTGGTGATTATGCCTGGACTTGTAATATCAATTTGTACTCAATTCTAGCATGGTCCAGCGATATTGATAGTGCACTCTGCACTACCAATAGTACTTCACTTGGGCTGTTTTTTAAAATAAATTCTAATAAACATTTTTGTATGTAGTACCACCATTTAGTGGAAAGGAGCTATGTTTCAACCATAGGTGGCAGTAAGGTTAGTGTAAATTAATACTTAATTAATACTTAATTTACAGTTGGAAGCTCAAATGAGTGAGTCTGCACTGCTAGAGCTCTTAGAGCTCTTAAGCTGTATGTGCAGCTTAATAAATGTGTGAATCATATACATTTAATTTTGACTTTAATCTCCTTTAAAGGGACATGAAACCTAATTTTTTTCTTTCATGATTCAGAGAGAGCATGTGATTTTAAGCAACTTTCCAATTTACATCTATTATTTAATTTGCTTCCTTCTCTTGTTATCCTTTGTGGAGCAGCAAAGAACTTAGGTTCTAGCTGCTGATTGGTGGCTGCAGATATATACCGATTTGTCCTTGGCTCACCCATGTGTTTAGTAAGAAACCAGTAGTGCAATGCTGCTCCTTTAACAATTTATAGCAAGAGAATGAAACAAATTTGATAATAAAAGTAAACTGGAAAGTTGTTTAAATTTGTATGTTTTACCTAAATCATAGAATACATTTTTTGGGTTTCATGTCCCTTAAACTCAGCTACTATAGATCTTTGATTTTACCATGTCTTAAATGCCTACAGTAATATAAAAGTAGTAGCAAAATGAATCCCTGACATGCTTACATTTTACATACATTTTGTTTTAATAAATATATTTATTGAAGAACTTGAAATCAATGCAATTTTAACCAGGAAACACTGTTGGGCAGTGGATACACTTGTGAATGATTTACTTTCACGTGTATAAGTTCAATAAAATGGCATACACGAAGGGGTTATTTAATATATCTCAATAATATTGGTTTTTTTTAAGTTTTGTGTATGCTTTAAAATATTTTTTTTTTCTTTTTTCAGAATGGCGATAGCAAAATAGATAAAGAGGAGTTGAAAAATACTTGTGTCCAGTTTGGATTAGTGCTAGACAATGATATTTTGGATGATTTATTTGAATACTGTGATGTCGATAAGGATGGCCTGATTAATTTTGTTGAGTTTGCAAACTTTTTGAACTGGAAAGATAAAACAACTATAAGTAAATCTGAGAAAAAAATACTTCTGCAAGGTATGCATCTCTGTTATGATAATATTTACTTTTCCGCCTACTTTGCATAATTAAAGATTTAAATAATTTATATTAAGCAGTGCTGTGGTTTAACAACAAACTCACTGTTGCACACTCTGATTAAAAAATACTGTAATTGAATTTATATATTCTGTAGACAAGAGAAATGTAAATTAGATTAACAAATATTCATCCGAATGAAAAAGAAAGCATTCATCTTAATATTCCTCAGGACTTTTGAAACCAGAAGATCTTACGTTGGAAGAAGGAAGTTCTGAGAAAACCTTGAGAACCCTTTCAAGAAGAACAAATCAAGTATTGTCCGATTATTCTACAACTTCATCTCGGATCAATGCAGTTGTTGGAGGCGTATGTTCTACTTGTAAGTAAAACAATGACTTTCTATTATATATACATGCAATGAGTAAGTAAAAAATGATTATTTATTTACTTTAGGGGAGTGCTCCACTATTCCATCAGCACTATTTAATGTACAAAATGTTTGCAATTTAATATCACAAAGATGCATGGGACACTTTACAATATAGTGCTTGCAACTCTGTCAAATAAATCGATAAAGTATAATAGCTCTGTCTGATATTTCTGTATACAATAAAAGTCTGTTTGGCTAAATAATTTGCAAACTGAATCAATAATGTAATTTTCTTTACCTAATGTATATAAAACAATGTTATTAACATTTGAGTTTACATTGTGTTAGTGAGCTACAAATATTGCATACACAACATTATTACTATAGCTATATTATTTTTAATTATGAATGAATTCTGTCTTTATATTCCATCCTTTTTTGTGGAAACAGTTATTTGTGATTGTTTATATTATTTTTATATGTACCACTGTATTTATTCAATTTATTATTATTATTCATAATGATTTTATTGGTAATGTTCTCACTGATTTCACAGTGCTATATAGGGTGTACAATAAATAAAGAATAGACCAGTAAATCAGACTGGAATATAGGGCTTTTCTCCCCAGGAAGTTTAAAATCTAGATAATCCATCATGACTCCTCATTCACCAATAAATTTATAACTACATCACAAACTGGAATACAAAGCTTTTCTCCCTAGAAAGTTTACAATCTAAGTGGTCCACTATGACTCCTCATTCACCAAAATAAAATAACTTTATTCTTAGTCTGAATTAAGTGAAACATAACTACATAATTTTTTAAGTTACCATGTTTTTTTTTTTTTTTGTCAGATTACCACACATGTGGAGTGCCTACAATTCGAACAGATATCGCCCCTCCACAAATTCGCAAAACTGGTGACAGAAACAATTATGGAGATGAGCCTAATGCCTTTGGTTTATTATGTCCGTCTACCTTCACTCAGCACATGGTATACGAGAGTGATTTTTTTAAATCCCGTCCAAAGCAAGAGGTAAATAATAACAAATGTAAATCAGCAATATAATAAAAAGGCTCTCAAAAAGATAAGTAAGTCATATAGGAATTGATATGAGCATCCTCACAATTTCTGTAGTATGCAAATGCAAAATAAGGAATAATTTCTAGAAACAACCTTTGATTTATACACATCTAATATCAACAAAATGTCCTTAATGCTAAGCAGGTACTTCAAAATTATTGAGGACAACTTGCCTCCACTTAATTAGAATTACACATATAAAAATATAGGGCTAGATTATGGGTAGATCTATTTAGAGCTCTTGCTCGCATGTTAACATCGCCAGACAGAGGCTTGTTGCACGCGTTGGGATGTGCTGTTATTGCAAGTTTAAAGTAAAAAGTTTGCGCACTAGTTAAACTTGATGCGCAGTAACAAGATACTGCGACTGTGTTAACTTCTCCTCATAAAAGTTAATGGAGAGCGTAAACTGAAAAAACACCTATACTCGTGTGGAGTTGTGAATATGTCACATTTCAATGTTCTTCACATACAGAGCAATGTAATGTTTATTATAAATGCATATTTATATATATATATATATATATATATATATATATATATATATATATATATATGTACCTGAATATCTCTTCCTATAGATATGTATTTTACATTAACATTATCATATATATATATATATTTATAATATATATATATATTTAATAATAAAAAGTATGTTATTTTCAAAGTGAAGAACATAGGAATGTAAAATATGCATAACACGCAACAGGATTCACATTCCGGCTAGCACACATAAAGAATTGCTATTTTCCATGCGCGTTATTGAAATATTACAATTTAATAAATATTATTTAAAATTATTATACATACTGTAAAATATTCTAAATAATTCATAGTATATATATATATATTTCAGAAGAAAAGGGTTTTCGTGATGTGAGCTGTACCTAGGTATAGGTCACACTGGAGGCGCGAAGAATATATTAACACCTAAACGAGATAAGCTGCTGGAGTGAACGGAGCAGTATGGTCACACTACCCTTACAGATGAACAAACCGGATTATTATGAGTAAAGCAAAGAGTTGTTCACTTCACAGCGCTAATCTCACAATATATAGTGTACTATTACGGTACACCTTATGTAACAAATATAATTACGTAAATGTATTTAAACAATGATTCCTAAACAGTGTACATCGCTACAATGTATATATACACTAGGAAATGATCCGTCTAATTAAATATTAGCAACTGTTGTTTCAATATTATGTGGATAATGAAGAGAGAATCTTAAGTTCCCAAATATGTTGATCGAGTCTAAAATAAGCAGGGTTGTTCTATCTTCAGAAAGTAAACGTTCAGCCTTGCAAACATAAAATTACAGCAATCCCCAAAATGGTTTCACAGGCTACTCACAATAGGTGACCTCAATCAAATGAGGTAAGGAACGGGCGTTGTTGATGTGTCAGGCCCCAGCACTGATTCTCAAGTAGCGGGCTTGTGATCCTAAGCGTTGTCCCTTGAAAGTTTTCTGTTTGTCGGGTTCTCCAATGTTGTTGTCCGCAACAGGTCTGGGTATCTTTGATAACTCCAACGTATTATGTAAAGGGAACAAACATGGCACATAGCATAATACTGTTTTAAAAGTAGTACGAATTTATTTACAGCACAAGAATGATACTCACAAACGAGACCTCAGTTTGTATGAGGTATCAATACAGCATCTCACTAAAAGGACCGTCGTCCCACACTATGATAAAAGATTCCACTTCAGTCGTAAGTGGTTTACATAAAAAAGTCTTTAAGGATGAGCAGCCAGATTCAACACTCAGCCTTACGCGTTTCAAAGTTTAAAACTTCTTCCTCAGAGGCATTGTTGAATCTGGTCTGTTGTAGCCATTTTAAAAGCTCCCGCTTAGCGGGGAGGGTGGGTGTGTGAACCGGCTGCTCATTCATTGGTCCGCTGTGTTACACCCCTGTTATCATCCGGGGTATTATTCAGTGTGGATCCAATCGTACACAGCTAAAAATCAAATCATTTCGATGTGACCCAATTTGGAATTATCCATTATAATGTAATGTGGATCTTGCCATAAAAACATTTATTCTAATTAAGTGTTTTATGCTCAGATGTATCATATATTCGAACTGGAGCCCAAATGCATATACAAGTAGTTAAAGGGACCTTTGTGATATTCTAGAAGATTAATTGTTTGATCGGGCATCTAATTTACTCTATCATTATAATTATTTGTGAGAATACAAAAGTGTCTCGAAAGTTGTTTACCTTACATAGAAATATGTTGTACTCTAAACAAAGTTATTTTCCTCCATATTTGACCGAGGATGGTTTAAAGTTTTTTCCTTAATGAACTCACTTGGAAAGGGATTTGTTTGACAAATTATAATACTGATAATTTTAAACAGCGAAAAGCCCTTATGTGTTGTCTATTTTTATTTGTTATATATAATGATTCTATATTTCCTGAAGTTGATCTCCAATGATTTTGTGAATACTTTAGTTTGTTTTGTTTTTACCTCAAATGTAATCTATAAATATCTTATAAAAACATATATATATGTATGTCGGAGAAAAAAAATCTCTAAAACATAATCTCTAAAACATAATGTATATAAGGAAAAAATTATTCTATATATGTATACATACACACCTATCTGTATATGAGTGAATGAATATGTGTATGTATATACGAACCGGCAGTAATGTTGTATGGACTTTTTATGAACCATGATTTATATATTTTATAAATTCTAAAGATTGTTGTTATAGAAATGCTACAATATCTACATCTTTATTGAGTCCTCCTGGATGCAAGGTGTTAAAAGCATGTATCCAGTACGTTTCTCTTTGTCTCAATGCTCTAACTCTGTCTCCCCCACTCTGATTTTGTGGGATATGTTCGAGGATCGTTCCTTTTAAACATTTTGGATCCTTCTGATGGTATTTTCGGTAGTGGTCTGAAAGGTTATGTCCTGTAAAACCAGCTTCAATATTTTTTATATGCTCTAATAATCTAGTTTTAAAGACTCTTTTGGACCTCCCAATGTACTGGAGTCCACAGCTGCATTCTAATAGATAAACACAAAACTCACTTTTACAGTTCGTTAGAGTGTTTATTTTGCAGCTTTTATTATTAGATTTGGATTGGACCACGTGTGTTGGTTTGTTCTTATTATATGCATGTGCACAGCCTTCGCAATTTTTGTATAAATTTTTAGTTTTTCTATAAATGTAACCGCAAAAATTTTAGAGATTTTTTCTCCGACATATATATATATATATATATATATATATATATGTTTTTATAAGATATTTATAGATTACATATGAGGTAAAAACAAAACAAACTAAAGTATTCACAAAATCATTGGAGATCAACTTCAGGAAATATAGAATCATTATATATAACAAATAAAAATAGACAACACATAAGGGCTTTTCGCTGTTTAAAATTATCAGTATTATAATTTGTCAAACAAATCCCTTTCCAAGTGAGTTCACTAAGGAAAAAACTTTAAACCATCCTCGGTCAAATATGGAGGAAAATAACTTTGTTTAGAGTACAACATATTTCTATGTAAGGTAAACAACTTTCGAGACACTTTTGTATTCTCACAAATAATTATAATGATAGAGTAAATTAGATGCCCGATCAGACAATTAATCTTCTAGAATATCACAAAGGTCCCTTTAACTACTTGTATATGCATTTGGGCTCCAGTTCGAATATATGATACATCTGAGCATAAAACACTAAATTAGAATAAATGTTTTTATGGCAAGATCCACATTACATTATAATGGATAATTCCAAATTGGGTCACATCGAAATGATTTGATTTTTAGCTGTGTACGATTGGATCCACACTGAATAATACCCCGGATGATAACAGGGGTGTAACACAGCGGACCAATGAATGAGCAGCCGGTTCACACACCCACCCTCCCCGCTAAGCGGGAGCTTTTAAAATGGCTACAACAGACCAGATTCAACAATGCCTCTGAGGAAGAAGTTTTAAACTTTGAAACGCGTAAGGCTGAGTGTTGAATCTGGCTGCTCATCCTTAAAGACTTTTTTATGTAAACCACTTACGACTGAAGTGGAATCTTTTATCATAGTGTGGGATGACGGTCCTTTTAGTGAGATGCTGTATTGATACCTCATACAAACTGAGGTCTCGTTTGTGAGTATCATTCTTGTGCTGTAAATAAATTCGTACTACTTTTAAAACAGTATTATGCTATGTGCCATGTTTGTTCCCTTTACATAATACGTTGGAGTTATCAAAGATACCCAGACCTGTTGCGGACAACAACATTGGAGAACCCGACAAACAGAAAACTTTCAAGGGACAACGCTTAGGATCACAAGCCCGCTACTTGAGAATCAGTGCTGGGGCCTGACACATCAACAACGCCCGTTCCTTACCTCATTTGATTGAGGTCACCTATTGTGAGTAGCCTGTGAAACCATTTTGGGGATTGCTGTAATTTTATGTTTGCAAGGCTAAACGTTTACTTTCTGAAGATAGAACAACCCTGCTTATTTTAGACTCGATCAACATATTTGGGAACTTAAGATTCTCTCTTCATTATCCACATAATATTGAAACAACAGTTGCTAATATTTAATTAGACGGGTCATTTCCTAGTGTATATATACATTGTAGCGATGTACACTGTTTAGGAATCATTGTTTAAATACATTTACGTAATTATATTTGTTACATAAGGTGTACAGTAATAGTACACTATATATTGTGAGATTAGCGCTGTGAAGTGAACAACTCTTTGCTTTACTCATATATATAATATATATATATATATATATATTTATACATATATATATATATATATATTTATACAGTATATTAAAATATGTATAATCATTTTTATAATTTTTTAAATATTTAATATTTCAGTAACGCACATTGAATATAGCAATTATTTAAGTGCGCTAACCTGACCGTGAACCCTGATGCGCATTATGCATATTTTACATTCCTATGTTCTTCAAATACACCTAGATTACGAGTCTTGCATTACGGCTTTTAACACTGAAAAAATGGCAATTTCGGCGTAAAAGCAGTAACGCAGCTATTGCGAGTCGTGTTGGTATTGCTGTACCGCAAGCATTTTAGCTTTTAACGCAACGTCCATTCCGCACTCAAAAAAAAATACGTTTTTGCGTGGGATTTTTATAGCGCCAGTATTACAGGTTGTGCGGTGAGGCTAAAAAGCTTGCGTTACAGCCTATACCGACACGATCCATACCGCCATCTAAGAGCAGTAATTATGAGTTTTGCGCCACAAAGATGTTTCACAAAACTCATAACTAAAACTACCTATTAACCCCTAAACTGCTGCCCGCCTGCATCGCAAACACTATTTAAAACTTATTAACCCCTAATCTGTGTGTGTATGTATCTGTGTGTATATGTATGTCTGTATGTATCTGTGTGTGTGTGTGTGTGTATGTATCTGTGTGTATATGTGTGTTTGTATGTATCTGTGTGTGTATGCATCTGTGTGTATATGTGTGTGTGTATGTATCTGTGTGTATATGTGTGTATGTATCTGTGTGTGTATGTATCTGTGTGTGTGTGTATATGTGTATGTATCTGTGTTTATATGTGTGTGTCAATTTTCTCCCCCTTCTTGAACTCCAGTGTGGTACAGGGTAAAAGCACATTGCAGAAAAGGTAAGTCAGGGCTTAACAATTTTATTTTAACTCTAGGAGCCAACCAAAATACTTAGGAGCCAGATTTTTTTTGTTCTTTGATACATTTGTGTTTGTGTGTATATGTGTCCGTATGTATGTATGTATTTGTGTATATGTGTCTATGTGTGTGTATGTATCTCTGTGTGTGTGTATATATAGGTGTGTGTGTGTGTGTGTGTGTGTGTATATATATATATATATATATATATATATATATATATGTGTGTGTGTCTGTATGTATGTATGTGTATATTTGTCGTGTCTATGTGTGTGTGTGTGTGTATATGTGTCTGTATGTGTTTGTGTATATGTGTCTATGTGTGCTTATGTATCTCTCTGTGTGTGTGTATATATATGTATGTATGTGTGTGTGTTTTTGTATTGTCAGTATATGGCCGGGTTATAATACAATATATTTAATAATTATTCTTTAAAACAAACCCCCCCCCAAAAAAATGCATATACAAAACAATTAAAATGAATGTAAATTCCTAAATTCTTTATATTAGTTAAAATTTATAGACACATTGAATTATATTTATAGGAACCAGGTTATGAATCAAACTATACACGTTTATGCTGTTATAATATGCTATACAAAGATCATAAAAATTACCTTATTCTCAATAATCTCCCAAATCAGAGTTGCATTTAAATATCACAATGAGATGCCAAGGTATGCTTTGTTAACTTCCAGACAAATATACTTAAGCTATTTAGCCCACAAATGATTCTATTCAACTCTAATAAAAACACCAGAAGTGTTATATATATTCTTAATGTAAACAGATAGTTTATATGCCAATTTATCTAAGCTGAAATAAATTCTTAATTATCTACAATTGAGACAAATTTTAAAATATATTTATATGGCTACAATTATAAATTACTTGGCAAACAAAAGATTGGTTTTAAACTACACAGAATTATGAATGCAAGATAAAATACAAAGTGCCCTTTTAAAATTACTAACGGCAATTTAGTTATAGTTACCAAATACCTTTGATTTAAATATTAAAAAGTCATACATCACCAACATGAACCAAGTCAGTATTCCAGTCTTTTCCAAGTAGATTCAGATCACCTCATATGAAGAAAGGTTATTGCATAGATCATGAAGTTAGTCTCAGCTTTTTGCTTTAAGTGATTGTGTCCCAATGTAATATCCAGCCACTTCAAGCTGGCTTAATATAAATTCAGTGCGAATAATTACTAACAATCCCACTATATAATTAATATGTAAATGTAATGTAACACTATTAGTTTTAGATAACAGATATTCTTCAGATGTTATCTTGTAGAATAGTGTCAGAGTTATTTTCAGAAGATATGATTTGTTAGATGAGTATTATTTAGACTGAATATAATACTCTATCTCTGGTATTTTACTTATACAGAAAATGGCACAGGTTAAGGTTTTAGATAAGAGCTGAGTCAAAATGGATAATCAGATGTTAGTGATCACAGCAGAAGGAATGAAGTTATTTATAGGTGAATATGTTGGAATAATCAGTAGAAACATATACCGGAATTCACAGGAACAAAGTAAAGTCTCATATAATGCTGGAGTAGTCAAATATCCAAATACGGTAACAGAATTAGTTCAAATATGGCTTTATAGTACTCACGGACATTAGAAGAACAGATGGCTACCTTAGTAAAAAGTAATGCTTCAATGGTCACGGAACTCTGAGTGTAGGCAGCAGCTCCGGAGCAAAGGCCGCAATGCGAGTGATCAGTCTGAGCGTGCTGAAGGCGTGTGACGTCAGTCACAACAACGGATGCTGAGGAATCACAAGAGAAACAGTAAACAGAGTATCGGTAAGTGTAAATGTTTGGAAAGTTAATACCTCGACACTCTGAAGGTGGATTTGAAGTGGAGAAATTCCGGAATCCAATTTGAAAGGAAAGTTGAGGTTCAACTGAGCAAAGTACACGTAATCGAGAAGAAAGGTGATATTCCAAACTGGTGAGGATTAAAGTTGTTTTTAGCACAAGCAGCTCTCAGATTCAATCTGTAGGAGAAAGAGCAAAGGATAAGGCAACTAGATATGCAGACAATTTGGCTCAGAGTAACTCTCTCAGGAGAAACAAAATACTAAGCAATGATTGCTAGTAATTCAGGTGTTTAAATAGGGAAAACAGGTGTGTCATTGGTGGAACAGTAATTAGGAGCAGAGCCTGCAGCAGAACCCTGACATGACTCCCCCCTCAAGCAAGCTGACCCTCAGCTTGAGGTCTGGGACGGTCCGGGAATTTCCTGTGAAACTGGGAAACCAAACGTGGTGCCTGTAGGTTAGAAGCTGGTTCCCAAGTGTCATCCTCATCAGAATAATTTTTCCATCTGACAAGATATTGCAAAACCCCTTTTGAGTATCGCAAGTCGATTAACTCTTGCACTTCATACGTATCCGAATCCTGTATAGCTAAGGGAAAAGATGAACTGGATCGTGTAGGAGTGTATGGTTTCAAAAGCGAAACATGAAAGGTGGGATGCACTGTCATACTGGGAGGTAGTTCCAGGGTAACTGCATTTTCATTTACTACTTTGATTATGGAAAAGGGTCCACAGAATTTTTGAGTTAATTTCTTACTCTGTACTTGTAATTTTAAATTCTTAGTAGATAACCATACTTGATCTCCAATTTGATACTGAGGTGGTACTCTTCTACGTAGATCATAGTAGTGCTTTTGGCTAGTTTGTGCTTTAACTATATTTTCTTTTATGAACCTAAAGGTATCCAATAGAGTATTATTTAGTTCATCAATCAGAGGGGAGTCTGATGCTTCAGTTGGGATAGAGGAGATGGATGGATGATATCCATAATTTGCAAAAAATGGGGAAAGATTTGTTGAAGAATTGGTTAAATTATTATAGGAGAATTCTGCAAAAGGCAGATATGTGACCCATTGGTTTTGTTGATATGAACAGAAGCAACGCAAATATTCATTGAGCCATTGGTTGATTCTTTCTACTTGCCATTTGCTTGTGGGTGAAAAGATGAGAGATATTGAGGGATTTACATAAATTCTTCCAAAACCGTGAAGTGAACTGGGTTCCTCGGTCTGAAATTATAGTAGATGGAACACCATGGAGACGGAGGACTTGTTGTATAAAAAGAGTGGCTGTTTCTGCTGATGTTGGGAGTTTATGGAATGGTATAAAATGAGCCATCTTTGAAAAGGTGTCTACCACTACCATTATGGTTGTTTGGTTGTTTGATGGAGGTAAGTCCACAATAAAGTCGATGCCAATTTGTTTCCAAGGTCTGTCTGATACTGGTATTGACATCAGGAGTCCATAAGGCATATTTCTTTCGGTCTTGCAAGTTTGACAGATGACACAACCCTTTATGTAATCCGATATAGATTCCTTGAGGTGTGGCCACCAATATCTTCTTCTTATGAGTTGCATTGTATGATTTTTTTCCTGGGTGTCCTGCTAAAGGTGAATCATGGTGTTGTTTGATAATCTGCATCCGTAGAACTTCTGGAATGTAAAGTTTATCATCTCTATAGAAAATTCCATCTTTCTCTTTTAGTACAGTTGTTATGTTTTCAGGTATAGTAGTTGAGTTTTTCTTAACTTCTGAAAGAAAATCTGAAGCAACTGCAATAAAGTGTTCGTTAGGTATGATGGTTGTGGGGTTGTGGGTGATTTGAGGTGTTGGAAGTTGACGAGAGAGAGCATCTGCTTTTCCGTTTTTTACTGCAGGTCGGTAAACGATTTGAAAATCGAATCTAGCAAAGTAAAGACTCCACCTAACCTGTCTAGCAGATAACGTCTTATTATTCTGTAGGTACTGTAAGTTTTTGTGATCGGTAAAAATGATAAAGGGTGTCTTTGCACCCTCGAGGAGATGCCTCCAAAACTCCAATGACCTACGGATGGCCAATAACTCCTTATCCCCAATTGAGTAATTCCTTTCGGCAGATGTCATTGTTTTTGAATAAAAGGAGATGGGGTGCAAAGGTTTATTTGGTCCATCCTGTTGGGAGAGAACTGCTCCGATTGCAAAATCAGATGAGTCAACTTCCAAAATGAACTGTAAATCTACGTTAGGAAAACGTAGTATTGGTGCTTCAGTAAAAGCTTGTTTGAGGAAGTTAAAAACTTTTGTATGAGTGTCATTCCAAACATAAGGATGTGTGGAACCAGTCAGTTGAGTAAGTGGTCTGACAATGGATGAGAAGTTTTTGATAAATTTACGATAGTAATTTGAGAACCATAGGAACCTTTGTAAGGATTTCCTGTCTTTTGGTTGTGGCCACTCTTTAACTGACTCTACTTTTTCAGATTGCATCTGAATACCATTTGGTGAAATTGTATAACCAAGAAATGAGACAGTGGAGTTATGAAAAGAGCATTTTTCTATTTTAGCATATAGTTTGTGTATCTTTAAACGTGCTAACACCCAATGGACATGCTTTATATGCTCTGTTAAACTGTTTGAATAGATTAGTATATCATCTAAGTATACTACAAGGCAAATATCCAACATATCCCGAAAGATATCATTTATAAAGTGCTGGAAAGCAGCAGGGGCATTACAAAGGCCGAATGGCATCACAAGGTATTCATATAAACCATAACTAGTTGTAAATGCTGTGAGCCATTCGTCACCTTCTCTAATACGTATGAGGTTGTACGCCCTCTTAAATCCAGCTTAGTAAATATAGTGGCGTTAGACAACCTTTCAATTAATTCGGGGATTAAGGGTAGGGGATATCGTTTTTTTACCGTCCGTTTGTTAAGTTCTCGGTAATCTATTATTGGCCTTAGGGTAGAATCTTTATTTGTTACGAAGAACATACCTGCTGCATTGGGAGAAGAAGATGGTCGAATAAAACCCTTCTTCAGATTATCTTGTATATACTGTTTTAAGTGGTTTAACTCTGGTTGATTTAACGGATACAAATGCCCTACAGGTAAAGTGGAACCCGGAATCAACTCAATTGGGCAATCATATATTCTGTGAGGAGGTAATGATTCAGCCTCTGTTTTGCTGAATACCTCCTTGAAGTCTTTATATGGGTCTGGAATCATAATCTCTTCAGTTTGTGTTTGCAACACAACTGGAAGAGGGAAACAAGTTGTTGTGCAGTATGAGGATTTAAAGTGTAATGTGAAGTTTTCCCAATTTATTTCAGGATTGTGTAGTTGTAACCAAAACAGTCCTAAAACTAAAGGAAAGTGTGGTAATGTTATCACGTCAAAAGCTATATACTCTGAATGTCCTTCCTTTGTAGTAACAAGGAGAGGAATTGTACTATGAGTAATGGGACCATTTGCTATTGTGGAACCATCAATAATTTTCAATGAAACAGGATTTTTTTTTAACACCAAAGGTATTTTATTTTCTTGAACAAGGGTTCGGTCTATGAAATTGCCGAATGCTCCGGAATCTACAATAGCGTGTGTAGTTATTCTCTTAAGGTCCCACTGTAATAGAAGAGACAGATTACAGTAAGATACTGGTTTTTCTGCACATGCTGAATTGTTAAGATAAGCAAACTTACTTTTCTTATTCTTTCGTAATATTGGACATTCAGAAACTGGATGGTTTGGATTAGCACAATACATGCACAGACGGTTAGTCCTCCTTCTTAGACATTCATCTGGTGTGAGTGGTCCTCAAATTACCCCAATCTCCATAGGTGTTGGTTGTTCAACCGGTACAACTTTCAGGTAGGATTGTGGAGAAGTAGTTCCTCTGGTAGGACCCTCTGAGGCTGTGTGTTCAGCCTTCCTTTCTCTAAGCCTACGATCGATCTGAGTAGCTACTTTCATGAGTGCTTCGAGAGTACTTGGAAGTTCCATTTGTGCTAGTTCATCCTTTACAGGATCTGCCAATCCAAGTCTGAATTGGTTCCTTAGTGATATCAGACTCCAAGCGGAATCAGAAGCGTACAATTTGAATTCGGTTATGTATTCTTCCACCGATTTTTCCCCTTGTTTTAGGCTCCTCATCTTTTGTTCTGCTGTTAGTTGAATATCCGAGTCTCGGTATAACTCGTCCATAGCAGCAAAAAATTTGATAATGAATTTAGAAGTGGATCATTGGTGTCACATAAGTGATCTGCCCAGATCCTAGGTTCAGACCTTAGGAAAGAAATGGTGGATAGAACCCTGATCCTGTCTGTAGGATAAGTCTTTGGTTTAAGATTAAATAATAGATGGCAGGCATTTTTAAACTGTCAAAATAACCTTCTATCACCAAAAAAATGTTCAGGCAAGCTTACCTGTGGTTCAGGACTTGTTGTCAGCTGATCTTTTAGATCCTTAATTAGTTCTCTCAGAACCTGATTTTCAACTTGTAAATCTAGTATTGTCTGCCCCATTCGATCTACCTTTTGGTTTAAGCTATAGACAACTTGGGTTAAATCAACTTGGGGTAGCTCTGTGGGCTCCATGTTAGTAAACAATACTTTTACAGGCTTAGTATTATGTAATATCCAGCCACTTCAAGCTGGCTTAATATAAATTCAGTGCGAATAATTACTAACAATCCCACTATATAATTAATATGTAAATGTAACACTATTAGTTTTAGATAACAGATATTCTTCAGATGTTATCTTGTAGAATAGTGTCAGAGTTATTTTCAGAAGATATGATTTGTTAGATGAGTATTATTTAGACTGAATATAATACTCTATCTCTGGTATTTTACTTATACAGAAAATGGCACAGGTTAAGGTTTTAGATAAGAGCTGAGTCAAAATGGATAATCAGATGTTAGTGATCACAGCAGAAGGAATGAAGTTATTTATAGGTGAATATGTTGGAATAATCAGTAGAAACATATACCGGAATTCACAGGAACAAAGTAAAGTCTCATATAATGCTGGAGTAGTCAAATATCCAAATACGGTAACAGAATTAGTTCAAATATGGCTTTATAGTACTCACGGACATTAGAAGAACAGATGTCTACCTTAGTAAAAAGTAATGCTTTGAATCATACTTCAACGGTCACGGAACTCTGAGTGTAGGCAGCAGGTCCGGAGCAAAGGCCGCAATGCGAGTGATCAGTCTGAGCGTGCTGAAGGCGTGTGACGTCAGTCACAACAACGGATGCTGAGGAATCACAAGAGAAACAGTAAACAGAGTATCGGTAAGTGTAAATGTTTGGAAAGTTAATACCTCGACACTCTGAAGGTGGATTTGAAGCGGAGAAATTCCGGAATCCAATTTGAAAGGAAAGTTGAGGTTCAACTGAGCAAAGTACACGTAATCGAGAAGAAAGGTGATATTCCAAACTGGTGAGGATTAAAGTTGTTTTTAGCACAAGCAGCTCTCAGATTCAATCTGTAGGAGAAAGAGCAAAGGATAAGGCAACTAGATATGCAGACAATTTGGCTCAGAGTAACTCTCTCAGGAGAAACAAAATACTAAGCAATGATTGCTAGTAATTCAGGTGTTTAAATAGGGAAAACAGGTGTGTCATTGGTGGAACAGTAATTAGGAGCAGAGCCTGCAGCAGAACCCTGACACCCAAGTATGGCAGCCAGTTATTCAATCACAAGTTTCAGCAGACAAAAGACTGTTTTTTTTTCCTCTCTCCTTGCATTGAGGTTATATCATGTGATATAACACACCCTTTTTATTCTTATTGTAATCAATGGGGATTATTTGGAAATGCCCCACGGTGCTTGTCTCTGATTCGCCCTTGCGGAGCTTGTCCCTCTCATTGGTTATTTGGGAGATGCCTCCCTGATTGGCTCATCTGGCTCTGCATGTGTTCCAATAGATAATTTATTTGGCTGTCATACCAGGGGGCAGCAGACAACTGCAAATATAGTCTCACCATTAATTATTGCCACAATCCAAATATCTCCTTATATTGTTTATATTCAACATATTATAATTCCTAGCATTAATAAACCTCTCTTGTCAGCATCTATATTTCATTTAACATAACAGAAAATGTACAATTTGACACCAAACACCAGTATTTATCAATTTCTATGTTAAAATTAAAGATATCCATGTTTATGGCTAATATTCATAGGACATCTTGCTGTCTGTAAAATAAAGAAACAATTGTTAAAAATGTCAAACATTTATACATCTATTTGCAGTATTAATCAAGCTCAGCAAATATTTATCTAATATGTTATTATTAGTCACTGCTTTTTAGGACCACAAATACACATTTTTATACAGTATTTAAAATTATACAGGCTGTATTTTAAAAATGAATTTAACAGCTGCAATGTCACATGTGTTTCTGCCTGGCCAAACTTTCATCTAGACGTAACGTCTAGAATTTGTGGATTCAACACAACAGGGGAAATCAACTCTTGCATACACTTAGGCCATGTCTGTTTATTTACAGGGGTCTGATAAGTTTATTACCCATCCTGGGCAGGAAATCAACTCCGAACAGAGAAGCCACATGGTGACATCTCTTTGAAATAAATGCCTGATTTTTTAAATGACTGCCTGAACTAATTAGACCAAATGTTTCAGAGCAAGAAAAAGGGGGTGTCTTATAGAAATTTTAGTTTCACACCTTAGGCAGGAAACCTTTGAAAACAATTCCCTTGTTTTTGAAATCTGTGTTTCAGAATGAGAGGGGGTTGTTTTACAGACAGTTTCACAAATAAAATGAGTTATTGGTCTTCTCATAAATCTATGTGTAGATAAATATACATACATACATATATATATATATATATATATATATATATATATATATATATTATTTAATAATACTCAGATATCCTGACAGTATTTGTATGTTTGTGTATATATGTCTATGTGTGTGTGTGTGTATATATGTGTGTGTATATGTGTGTGTGTGTGTGTCTATGTGTGCTAAGAAAATAAATGTGTTCAGAGTGCCTCAAATGGGCTAGGTGTTGTACAATGTGTAGAGTGTGTATTTAGAAATATTTTAATTGTAAATCTAGTACTTTACACAAGAATAAAACATGCCACGGTGGATACAGTGGTAATAAATGACAATAAAAACAATAAGATGTGGATCTACTCTTGTACAAATTAAATATTGAATATATCTATATAAAAACACTGAATATAAAATGATACAGAGGCAATAATATCCTAATGGTGAGAACAACCAGCTGGCAGTCTTGAGAAAGGCCTAGAGGAGGCTGAAACGCGTTGACCACAGCTGGTAAGCACTATTCTGATTTTATATAAGTTTTTAGTACCATCTACACTATTGTTGTTTTTATTTGCTTTTAGGTTTAATTTATGATTTAAAAAGAAAAACATATTTTTTTTTGTATTGGAGAATCTTCCAACCACCAAAAGTTCTCACCATCTGGAACAGGAACACTAGCCCATTAATTGGGTTGACCTAAAAGACCGTTGACTTTATTCTCACCATCAGGAACCTCAGACGGACTCTAACCACTAGGAAAATAAGGTTTCCTTTTCCACACATTATTAACTTTTGACTTTTATTTGGATCTTCACATTTAGCCTTTTTTAGGATTTTTTTTTCTTGGATTACAATCACTGACTTTGTTCTCTTTTTTCCTTTTTTTTTGTTTGTTTTTTTTTTATCACTGACTTTGTTTTCTTTTTTCATTTTTTGAGCAGCATTTTTTCATTTTTTCCTTTGTAATTTTTTCAATTTTTCACATCATTTTTTTCACTTTTGAATAAGCAAGTTGACACTGTCTGTTTTCTTTATATTTGCAATCAATAAGGATAATTTTCCACTCCCTTTTTATACACATTATCACCACCAACACTGGTACATAATATCTCTTACGGTATCCTCCTCCTAGTCGATATCAGCAATCCATTCATTTGATTTACTGCATTTTTCTTTCAGACATTGTTTGGAATTTTAACTTTCTTATATTTTTTTTTTTCTTATACCATTATTATTGCCTCTGTATCATTTTATATTCAGTGTTTTTATATAGATACATTCAATATTTAATTTGTACAAGAGTGGATCCACATCTTATTGTTTTTATTGTCATTTATTACCACTGTACCCACCGTGGCATGTTTTATTCTTGTGTAAAGTACTAGATTTACAATTAAAATATTTCTAAATACACACTCTACACATTGTACAACACCTAGCCCATTTGAGGCGCTCTGAACACATTTATTTTCTTAGTACATTTTCCAAGCTAGCTAGTTAGCCTACTGTTCAGAGCTATAGGTGCTCGTCTTTGGCGCTACACCCCATCAAAATCCATGTGTGTCTATGTGTGTATGTATGTGTATGTATGTGTGTGTGTGTGTATGGGTGTGTGTGTATGTGTGTGTGTGTATGTATATATATATATATATATATATATTGTGTGTGTATGTATGGGTGTGTGTGTTTGTGTATATATATATATTTATGTATGTGTGTATGTCCTGTACATGAACCTGTCCTCATGCACACTGAGTAAGGGCAACAAACACAGCAACACCGGCTCCTCAAAGACACTGCAGAACATTTTTTTACTAGAAAAATCTCATTGCATATATGAAAAAAAAGATCTGCCTCTGGGCCTAACACTAACCCCAGAATATTTTTTGAGGTTTTTTTTTTTTTTTAGATTAGGGTTTGGGCTTTTGAAAAAGAGAATGAAAAAGAGCTGAATGCCTTTTTAAAGGCAATGCCCATACAAATGCCCCTTTAGGGGCAATGGGTAGCTTAGTTTTTTTTTAGAGTTAGGTTTTTTTATTTTAGGGGGTTGGTTGGGTGGTGGGTTTTACTGTTGGGGGACTTTGTATTTTTTTTACAGGTAAAAGAGCTGTTTAACTTAGGGCAATGCCCTACAAAAGGCCCTTTTAAGGGCTATTGATAGTTTATTGTAGGCTAGGGGGTGTTTTTATTTTGGGGGGCTTTTTATTTTTATTGGGCTACTAGATTAGGTGTAATTGTTTTTATTTTTGATGATTTTGTTTATTATTTTTGTAAGCTTAGTGTTTTTTATTTTTCGTAATTTAGTGTTTATTATTTTTTGTAATTTTAGATTTTTTAATCTTTCTCGTAGGGTTTTTTAAATTTGTAATTTAGATTTTTTAATTGGTAGTATTTTTAATTTATCAGAATAATTATGTTAAGTTAATTTATAGTTTAATGTTAGTTTTTTTTATTTCACAGGTAAGTTTTTATTTATTTAAATATAGTTATATTGTAATTTTAATTTAAAGTTAGGGGGGGTTTAGGGGTTAATCATTTAATTTAGTGTTTTGTGATGTGGGGGGCTGGCGGTTTAGGGGTTAATAGGTATATTTAGTGGCAGAGATGTGGGAGGCTGAGGTTTAGGGGTTAATAGGTTTATTTAGTTGCAGAGATGTGGGAGGCCGGAGGTTTATGGGTAATAACTTTATTATAGTGTCGGCGATGTCAGGGAACAGCGGAATAGGGGTTAATAGCTTTATTATAGTGTCGGCATTGTCGGGGAGCTGCGGAATAGGGGTTAATAACTTTTATTAGTGGCGGCGATGTCGGGAGCAGCAGATTAGGGGTTGATAACTTTATTTAGGTGGCACCGATGTCAGGGGCAGCAGATTGTTTAGACTTGGAGTTTATGTTAGGGTGTTAGGTTTAAACGTAACTTTTTTCCCCATAGACATCAATGGGGTTGCGTTACAGCCGCACTTCCGGTGTTAGTTTTTTTTCTAACACTCTCTCCCCATTGATGTCTATGGGGGAAAGCGTTCACGAGAACGTCAAAGCAGCCCTTGGATTTTGTGTGGTATGGAGCTTATCGCCACCATATCGCACGCACAAGGAGGCGTTTCAGTAACTTGTAATGGTAGCGCTATGGAGGGTGAAATAACACAACTTTTTGGCGTTGGTTTCACACCCTGTTTAGCGCAAAACTCGTAATCTAGGTGATAGAAAATAATGTACTTTTTTATCATTAAATATTTATTTCTATATATGATCATGTAAAATGGATATCTATACCTACAGTGGGGCAAAAAAGTATTTAGTCAGCCACCAATTGTGCAAGTTCTCCCACTTAAGAAGATGAGGGAGGCCTGTAATTTTCATCATAGGTATACCTCAACTATGAGAGACAAAATGTGGAAACAAATCCAGACAATCACATTGTCTGATTTGGAAAGAATTTATTTGCATATTATGGTGGAAAATAAGTATTTGGTCACCTACAAACAAGCAAGATTTCTGGCTCTCACAGACCTGTATCTTCTTTTTTTAAGAGGCTCCTCTGTCTTCCACTCATTACCTGTATTAATGACACCTGTTTGAACTTGTTATCAGTATAAAAGACACCTGTCCACAACCTCAAACAGTCACACTCCAAAATCCACTCTGGTGAAGACCAAAGAGCTGTCGAAGGACACCAGAAACAAAAATTGTAGACCTGCACCAGGCTGGGAAGACTGAATCTGCAATAGGCAAGCAGCTTGATGTGAAGAAATCAACTGTGGGAACAATAATTAAAAAATGGAAGACATACAAGACCACTGATAATCTCCCTTGATCTGGTGCTCCACGCAAGATCTCACCCCGTGGGGTCAAAATGATCACAAGAACGGTGAGCAAACATCCCAGAACCACACGGGGGGACCTAGTGAATGACCTGCAGAGAGCTGGGACCAACGTAACAAAGGCTACCATCAGTAGCACACTACGCCGCCAGGGAGTCAGATCCTGCAGTGCCAGACGTGTCTCCCTGCTTAGGCCAGTACATGTCTGGACCCGTCTGAAGTATGCTAGAGAGCCTTTGGATGATCCAGAAGCGGATTGAGAGAATGTCATATGGTCAGATGAAACCAAAGTAGAACTGTTTGGTAGAAACACAACTCGTCGTGTTTGGAGGAGAGAGAATGCTGAGTTGCAACCAAAGAACACCATAACTACTGTGAAGCATGGGGGTGGCAACATCATGCTTTGGGGCTGTTTCTCTGCAAAGGGAACAGGACGACTGATCCGTGTACATGAAAGAATGAATGGGGCCATGTATTGTGAGATTTTGAGTGCAAACCTCCTTCCATCAGCAAGGGCATTGAAGATGAAACGTGTCTGGGTCTTTCAGCATGACAATGATCCCAAACACACCACCCGGGCAATGAAGGAGTGGCTTCGTAAGAAGCATTTCAAGGTCCTGGAGTGGCCTAGCCAGTCTCCAGATCTCAACCCCATAGAAAACCTTTGGAGGGAGTTGAAAGTCTGTGTTGCCCAGCGACAGCCCCAAAACATCACTGCTCTAGAGGAGATATGCATGCAGGAATGGGCCAACATACCAGCAACAGTGTGTGACAACCTTGTGAAGACTTACAGAAAACATTTGACCTCTGTCATTGCCAACAAAGGAGATATAACAAAGTATTGAGATTAACTTTTGATATTGACCAAATACTTTTTTTCCACCATAATTTGCAAATAAATTCTTTCCAAATCAGACAATGTGATTGTCTGGATTTGCTTCCACATTTTGTTTCTCATAGTTGAAGTATACCTATGATGAAAATTACAGGCCTCTCTCATCTTCTTAAGTGGGAGAACTTGCACAATTGGTGGCTGACTAAATACTTTTTTGCCCCACTGTATATATTTATAGGAATAGATATACAGGTATAAGTAGATAGATATATACAGGGAGTGCAGAATTATTAGGCAAATGAGTATTTTGACCACATCATCCTCTTTATGCATGTTGTCTTACTCCAAGCTGTATAGGCTCGAAAGCCTACTACCAATTAAGCATATTAGGTGATGTGCATCTCTGTAATGAGAAGGGGTGTGGTCTAATGACATCAACTCCCTATATCAGGTGTGCATAATTATTAGGCAACTTCCTTTCCTTTGGCAAAATGGGTCAAAAGAAGGACTTGACAGGCTCAGAAAAATCAAAAATAGTGAGATATCTTGCAGAGGGATGCAGCACTCTTAAAATTGCAAAGCTTCTGAAGTGTGATCATCGAACAATCAAGCGTTTCATTCAAAATAGTCAACAGGGTCGCAAGAAGCGTGTGGAAAAACCAAGGCACAAAATAACTGCCCATGAACTGAGAAAAGTCAAGCGTGCAGCTGCCAAGATGCCACTTGCCACCAGTTTGGCCATATTTCAGAGCTGCAACATCACTGGAATGCCCAAAAGCACAAGGTGTGCAATACTCAGAGACGTGGCCAAGGTAAGAAAGGCTGAAAGACGACCACCACTGAACAAGACACACAAGCTGAAACGTCAAGACTGGGCCAAGAAATATCTCAAGACTGATTTTTCTAAGGTTTTATGGACTGATGAAATGAGAGTGAGTCTTGATGGGCCAGATGGATGGGCCCGTGGCTGGATTGGTAAAGGGCAGAGAGCTCCAGTCCGACTCAGACGCCAGCAAGGTGGAGGTGGAGTACTGGTTTGGGCTGGTATCATCAAAGATGAGCTTGTGGGGCCTTTTCGGGTTGAGGATGGAGTCAAGCTCAACTCCCAGTCCTACTGCCAGTTTCTGGAAGACACCTTCTTCAAGCAGTGGTACAGGAAGAAGTCTGCATCCTTCAAGAAAAACATGATTTTCATGCAGGACAATGCTCCATCACACGCGTCCAAGTACTCCACAGCGTGGCTGGCAAGAAAGGGTATAAAAGAAGAAAATCTAATGACATGGCCTCCTTGTTCACCTGATCTGAACCCCATTGAGAACCTGTGGTCCATCATCAAATGTGAGATTTACAAGGAGGGAAAACAGTACACCTCTCTGAACAGTGTCTGGGAGGCTGTGGTTGCTGCTGCTGCACGCAATGTTGATGGTGAACAGATCAAAACACTGACAGAATCCATGGATGGCAGGCTTTTGAGTGTCCTTGCAAAGAAAGGTGGCTATATTGGTCACTGATTTGTTTTTGTTTTGTTTTTGAATGTCAGAAATGTATATTTGTGAATGTTGAGATGTTATATTGGTTTCACTGGTAAAAATAAATAATTGAAATTGGTATATATTTGTTTTTTGTTAAGTTGCCTAATAATTATGCACAGTAATAGTCACCTGCACACACAGATATCCCCCTAAAATAGCTAAAACTAAAAACAAACTAAAAACTACTTCCAAAAATATTCAGCTTTGATATTAATGAGTTTTTTGGGTTCATTGAGAACATGGTTGTTGTTCAATAATAAAATTAATCCTCAAAAATACGACTTGCCTAATAATTCTGCACTCCCTGTATATATATATATATATATATATACACACATATATATATATATATATATATATATATATATATATATATATATATATATATATATTTATATATTTATAAAAAGGACATTATCCTGTAAGTGAAGAACATTGAAATGTGACATATGTACAGTGCATGTACAGTAAAACACAAAATACATATTTACACACATATATATATGTGTGTGTGTATATATATATATGTATATATATATATATACATATACACACATAAATATTTACAATATTATATATATATATATATATATATAAACACACCATTTTATTGGGGAGAGGATACAGTGTTATTTTCTACTTTTAAATTGTTACTTGGGTGCAGACCCTGTTACACACATATCTTTACTTCCAAAAATAGAGAGAAACAAGAGAGGACACCATCGTGCCCCCTACAAAAGCCAGGGATTTCTCTTGTTAAGTGTATCCAGTCCACGGATCATCCATTACTTGTGGGATATATTCCCTTCCCAACAGGAAGTTGCAAGAGGATCACCCAGCAGAGCTGCTATATAGCTCCTCCCCTCACATGTCATATCCAGTCATTCTCTTGCAACCCTCAACATAGATAGGAGGTCGTGAGAGGACTGTGGTGTTTTATACTTAGTTTATTTCTTCAATCAAAAGTTTGTTATTTTTAAATGGCACCGGAGTGTGCTGTTTTTTCTCAGGCAGTATTTGGAAGAAGAATCTGCCTGCGTTTTCTATGATCTTAGCAGAAGTAACTAAGATCCACTTGCTGTTCTCACACATTCTGAGGAGTGAGGTAACTTCAGAAAGGGAATGGCGTGCAGGTTTCCTGCAACTAAGGTATGTGCAGTAAAATATTTTTCTAAGGAATGGAATTGACTAAGAAAATGCTGCTGATACCGAAGTAATGTAAGTAAAGCCTTAAATGCAGTGAAAGCGACTGGTATCAGGCTTATTAATAAAGATGTAAGCAAAGCCTTAAATGCAGTGAAAGCGACTGGTATCAGGCTCATTAATAGAGATATATACTCTTCAAAAAATGTGTTTTAAAACGTTTGCTGGCATGTTTAATCGTTTTTTTAACGTACATTTGGTGATAAAACTTATTGGGGCATAATTTTTTTCCACATGGCTGGCTTAATTTCTGCATAGAAACAGTTAACTGAGGCTTCCCACTGTTGTAATATGAGTGGGAGGGGCCTATTTTAGCGCTTTTTTGCGCAGTAAAAATTCAGACTCAGACTTCCTGCTTCTTCCTGCATGATCCAGGACTTCTCTAGAGGGCTCAAAAGGCTTCAAAAGTCATATTGAGGGAGGTAAAGAGTCACAGCAGAGCTGTGACAGTGTGTGTGACTGTTTTAAAAAACGTTTTTTTCTATTGTTATTCCGTTTTGGGTATTAAGGGGTTAATCATCCATTTGCAAGTGGGTGCAATGCTCTCCTAACTTAATACATTTACTGTGAAAATTTGGTTGGTATAACTGCTTTGGTTCATTGTTATTTCAACTTGAGACAGATTTTGTGCTTCTTAAAGGCGCAGTAACGTTTTTTATATTGCTTGTAAACTTGTTGTAAAGTGTTTTTCAAGCTTGCCAGTCTTATTGCTAGTCTGTTTAAACATGTCTGACATAGATGAATCTACTTGTTCATTATGTTTGAAAGCCAGTGTGGAGCCCCATAGGAATATGTGTATTAAATATATTGATTTCACTTTAAATAATAAAGATCAGTCTTTATCTATAAAAGAATTATCACCAGACGACGAGGGGGAAGTTATGCCGACTAACTCTCCTCACGTGTCAGTACCTTCGCCTCCTGCTCAGGGGGCGCACGCTATTATGGCGCCAAGTACAGCAGGGATGCCCATAGCAATTACTTTACAGGACATGGCTACAATCATGAATAATACCCTGTCAGAAGTATTATCTAGATTGCCAGAATTGAGAGGCAAGCGCAATAGCTCTGGGATTAGGAGAGATGCAGAGCGCGCAGGTGCTGTAAGAGCCATGTCTGATACTGCGTCACAGTTTGCAGAAGATGAGGACGGAGAGCTTCATTCTGTGGGTGATGGATCTGATCCGGGGAAACCCGATTCAGAGATCTCTAATTTTAAATTTAAGCTTGAGAACCTCTGTGTATTGCTTGGGGAGGTTTTAGCTGCTCTGATCGACTGTAACACAGTTGCAATTCCAGAGAAATTGTGTAGGCTGGATAGATACTATGCAGTACCGGTGTGTACTGATGTTTTCCCTATACCTAAAAGGCTTACAGAAATTATTAGCAAGGAGTGGGATAGACCTGGTGTGCCCTTTTCCCCTCCTATATTTAGAAAAATGTTCCCAATAGACGCCACTACACGGGACTTATGGCGAACAGTCCCTGAGGTGGAGGGAGCAGTTTCTACTTTAGCAAAGCGTACCACTATCCCAGTTGAGGACAGTTGTGCTTTTTCGGATCCAATGGATAAAAAATTAGAAGGTTACCTTAAGAAAATGTTTGTTCAACAAGGTTTTATCCTGCAGCCCCTTGCATGCATTGCGCCTGTCACTGCTGCTGCGGCATTCTGGTTTGAGTCTCTGGAAGAGGCCATTCACACTGCTCCATTGGATGAAATTATGGACAAGCTTAAATCACTTAAGCTAGCTAACTCATTTGTTTCTGATGCCATTGTACATTTGACTAAACTAACGGCTAAGAACTCCGGATTTGCCATCCAGGCGCGGAGGGTGCTATGGCTTAAATCCTGGTCAATTGATGTGACTTCTAAATCTAAATTACTTAATATTCCTTTCAAGGGGCAGACCTTATTCGGGCCAGGCTTGAAAGAAATTATTGCTGACATTACTGGAGGTAAGGGTCATACCCTTCCTCAGGACAGGGCCAAATCAAAGGCCAAACAGTCTAATTTTCATGCCTTTCGAAATTTCAAGGCAGGAGCAGCATCAACTTCCTCCGCTCCAAAACAGGAAGGAACTGTTGCTCATTCCAGACAGGCCTGGAAACCTAACCAGTCCTGGAACAAGGGCAAGCAGGCCAGAAAACCTGCTACTGCCCCCAAGACAGCATGAAGGAACGGCCCCCTATCCGGAAACGGATCTAGTGGGGGGCAGACTTTCTCTCTTTGCCCAGGCGTGGGCAAGAGATGTCTAGGATCCCTGGGCGTTGGAGATCATATCTCAGGGATATCTTCTGGACTTCAAGGCTTCTCCTCATCTTTCAAGGTTATCAGAAAACCAGATAAAGAAAGAGGCATTCCTAAGCTGTGTACAAGACCTCCTAGTAATGGGGGTGATCCACCCAGTTCCGCGGACGGAACAAGGACAGGGATTTTATTCAAATCTGTTTGTGGTTCCCAAGAAAGAGGGAACCTTCAGACCAATCTTGGACCTAAAGATCTTAAACAAATTCCTAAGAGTTCCATCATTCAAAATGGAAACTATTCGGACCATCCTACCCATGATCCAAGAGGGTCAGTACATGACCACAGTGGACTTAAAGGATGCCTACCTTCACATACCGATTCACAAAGATCATCATCGGTTCCTAAGATTTGCCTTTGTAGACAGGCATTACCAATTTGTAGCTCTCCCCTTCGGGTTGGCTACTGCCCCGAGAATCTTTACAAAGGTTCTGGGCTCACTTCTGGCTGTTCTAAGACCGCGAGGCATAGCGGTGGCTCCGTATCTAGACGACATCCTGATACAGGCGTCAAGCTTTCAAATTGCCAAGTCACATACAGAGATAGTTCTGGCATTTCTGAGGTCGCATGGGTGGAAAGTGAACGTGGAAAAGAGTTCTCTATCACCACTCACAAGAGTCTCCTTCCTAGGGACTCTGATAGATTCTGTAGAAATGAAAATTTACCTGACGGAGTCCAGGTTATCAAAACTTTTAAATGCTTGCCGTGTTCTTGATTCCATTCCACGCCCGTCAGTGGCTCAGTGCATGGAAGTAATCGGCTTAATGGTAGCGGCAATGGACATAGTGCCATTTGCGCGCCTGCATCTCAGACCGCTGCAATTGTGCATGCTAGGTTAGTGGAATGGGGATTACTCAGATTTGTCCCCTCTACTAAATCTGGATCAAGAGACCAGAGATTCTCTTCTCTGGTGGCTATCTCGGGTCCATCTGTCCAAGGGTATGACCTTTCGCAGGCCAGATTGGACGATTGTAACAACAGATGCCAGCCTTCTAGGCTGGGGCACAGTCTGGAACTCCCTGAAGGCTCAGGGATCGTGGACTCAGGAGGAGAAACTCCTCCCAATAAATATTCTGGAGTTAAGAGCAATATTCAATGCTCTTCTAGCTTGGCCCCAGTTAGCAACCCTGAGGTTCATCAGATTTCAGTCGGACAACATCACGACTGTGGCTTACATCAACCATCAAGGGGGAACCAGGAGTTCCCTAGCGATGTTAGAAGTCTCAAAGATAATTCGCTGGGCAGGGTCTCACTCTTGCCACTTGTCAGCAATCCACATCCCAGGCGTGGAGAACTGGGAGGCGGATTTTCGAAGTCGTCAGACTTTTCATCCGGGGGAGTGGGAACTCCATCCGGAGGTGTTTGCTCAACTGGTCCATCGTTGGGGCAAACCAGAACTGGATCTCATGGCGTCTCGCCAGAACGCCAAGCTTCCTCGTTACGGATCCAGGTCCAGGGACCTGGGAGCGATGCTGATAGATGCTCTAGCAGCTCCTTGGTTCTTCAACCTGGCTTATGTGTTTCCACCGTTTCCTCTGCTCCCTCGGCTGATTGCCAAGATCAAGCAGGAGAGAGCATTGGGGATTCTGATAGCGCCTGCGTGGCCACGCAGGACCTGGTATGCAGACCTAGTGAACATGTCGTCTTGTCCACCATGGACTCAACCTCTGAGGCAAGACCTTCTAATACAAGGTCCTTTCAATCATCCAAACCTAATTTCTCTGAGACTGCATGGAGATTGAACGCTTGATCCTATCAAAGCGTGGCTTCTCCGAGTCAGTTATTGATACCTTAATACAGGCACGAAAGCCTGTTACCAGGAAAATCTACCATAAGATATGGCGTAAATACCTGTATTGGTGCGAATCCAAGAGTTACTCATGGAGTAAGGTTAGGATTCCTAGGATATTGTCCTTTCTCCAAGAGGGTTTGGAAAAAGGCTTATCAGCTAGTTCGTTAAAGGGACAGATCTCTGCTCTGTCTATTCTTTTGCACAAGCGTCTGGCAGAAGTTCCAGACGTTCAGGCTTTGGCTAGGATTAAGCCTGTGTTTAAAACTGTTGCTCCTCCGTGGAGCTTAAACTTGGTTCTTAAAGTTCTTCAAGGAGTTCCGTTTGAACCCCTTCATTCCATTGATATTAAACTTTTATCTTGGAAAGTTCTGTTTTTGATGGCTATTTCCTCGGCTCGAAGAGTCTCGGAGTTATCTGCTTTACATTGTGATTCTCCTTATCTGATTTTCCATTCAGACAAGGTAGTTCTGCGTACTAAACCGGGGTTTTTACCTAAGGTGGTTTCTAACAGGAATATCAATCAAGAGATTGTTGTCCCATCATTGTGCCCTAATCCTTCTTCAAAGAAAGAACGTCTTTTACATAATCTGGACGTAGTCCGTGCCTTGATGTTCTACTTACAGGCAACTAAAGATTTTCGTCAAACATCTGCCCTGTTTGTCGTTTACTCTGGGCAGAGGAGAGGTCAAAAGGCTTCGGCAACTTCTCTCTCCTTTTGGCTTAGAAGCATAATACGCTTAGCCTATGAGACTGCTGGACAGCAGCCCCCTGAAAGAATTACAGCTCATTCTACTAGAGCTGTGGCTTCCACCTGGGCCTTTAAAAATGAGGCCTCTGTTGAACAGATTTGCAAGGCAGCGACTTGGTCTTCGCTTCACACTTTTTCAAAATTTTACAAATTTGACACTTTTGCTTCTTCGGAGGCTGTTTTTGGGAGAAAGGTTCTACAGGCAGTGGTTCCTGCCTTGTCCCTCCCATCATCCGTGTACTTAAGCTTTGGTATTGGTATCCCACAAGTAATGGATGATCCGTGGACTGGATACACTTAACAAGAGAAAACATAATTTATGCTTACCTGATAAATTTATTTCTCTTGTAGTGTATCCAGTCCACGGCCCGCCCTGTCCTTTTAAGGCAGGTCTACATTTTTAATTAAACTACAGTCACCACTGCACCCTATGGTTTCTCCTTTCTCGTCTTGTTTAGGTCGAATGACTGGATATGACATGTGAGGGGAGGAGCTATATAGCAGCTCTGCTGGGTGATCCTCTTGCAACTTCCTGTTGGGAAGGGAATATATCCCACAAGTAATGGATGATCCGTGGACTGGATACACTACAAGAGAAATAAATTTATCAGGTAAGCATAAATTATGTTTTCAGCACTCCAAAAAATAATAATTTAGTCAATGACACATATTGAAAAAATATATATATAAAATTTATTGTAGTCAGGTAATCTCCGCTCCGGTGCAAATCAATCAACAGCTGGGTCCCCTAAGCGAAGACCACACACACAATAAGTATCAATTAAATGTATTTCTATGTGCAAATAAATAGATACATTTCATTAAGCAACAATGTATAAATTAAAATAGAAAAAGCTGGCCAGCTCACTAAAAGTTAACTCGATACAAGCAAGGTCCTTATTAAGCTAAAGTGGTTAATTTGCAACACCCTTACCAGCGGGTAGCCCTGTATACCCACAGGAATCTGCTGCCATGGATATCAATGGGGATCTATGCAAAGTAACTTACCACACAGTAATAGATTAAATGGCAACACCTCTCTCAGAGGATAACCCAATAGAAATTGGAAATCTGTTATCTTGAGAAAATATCACCTGAGGATCTATGCCAATTGCTATGTAACACTGTATTATGAAGCAATATAAGATATATATATATATATATATATATATATATATATATATATAAATCCAAAAGCAAAAAAGGCACTCACTGTTCATAATAAAATATAACTTTTAATAAGCCAAGTTTAAAACGACATAACGTTTCGGTGTTCACATAACACCTTTGTCAAATGTCAAAAATAGACAACTTAATGCCCAACCACTCACCTATCATACCTTAACACCCATTACCTTAAATACAGTTTCACTTGGCGCTCCTGTACGCTGTTCTGCCCTGTGCGCAATGACGTCATGACGTTGCTGCGTTACGTAACGTGACCACATGATGTAAAGTCGCCCAATCAGGTTGCCATAGCAACCGGTAAACAATACCACCGTGGCTATATCGGGCAATTAAACCCGTTTCCAAAAGTGAATGGGCATAACAGCCCCTCATCAACATACTAGGCACTATACATTGGTCTGTAGTTACCAACCACAGCAACCCATATTGCTCACAGTGAAGATCATGCGACAGGGGCGCAAATCATTAAAAAAGATATATAAAAAAATATATATTATAAACCCGTGTAATTGCAATTTAAAAAATGATCAAACATGAATAGCAGGGACATATGAGCGATGCATTGGTCTAATAACGGCAAATCTGCATGGATTGAATCAGAGCCAATCAAATTCATCTGCCTAAGATACGTATCTTACCCACTACTCTTTCTACATTCTAACCCTATTAATTCTTGCCTCCTGGAGCATGATCAGAAACCCGTAAGGACCCACTAGGATGAAAATCCATGTGAATAGTTCTGGGTGACTTAGTATGCATCCATTATTGGTAGGTACTGTTGAAGATTTATTTGTTGTAGAACGGTCC
This sequence comes from Bombina bombina, assembly GCF_027579735.1. Classification (NCBI taxonomy): domain Eukaryota; kingdom Metazoa; phylum Chordata; class Amphibia; order Anura; family Bombinatoridae; genus Bombina; species Bombina bombina. The sequence goes on along the minus strand of NC_069503.1, from coordinate 386,674,462 downwards.
AAAGTCAAGGACAGTATTCAGGCCCCTAGGGACCAGAGTGTCCAGCGTATGGATCCATTTCGTTTCCACTTGTAGCAACCGGTTATCCCTATCACCACCCCTTCTTAATGGTGGTACATGGTCGATTAACATTGACCTCAGGCTTGATAGGCTATGATTACATTCAGCAAAATGCCTGGCGACCGGTTGTTCCGACTCCCCCTTTTTTAGTGCCTCGCGTATTGCACAGCGGTGCTTAGCCATCCTGTCCCTGAAACTTGTTATGGTTTTACCAATATAAACCAGAGAACATGGACAGACTAACATATAGATGACATATGTACTAGTGCATGTTAGTCTGTGACGGATGGTAAATCGCCTATTCGTGTGCGGATGCTGGAATGTCTGGCCCCTCATCATGGTATTGCAAGTAGTACAATTACCACATGTGTAGCATCCATTCTTGGACGTCTTCAGCCAGTTATCCTTCTGGTAGCATCTGACCGGATCAGTCTTCACCAGTACATCACGCAAATTTTCAGCCCTGCGGTACACCATCCTCGGTGGTTGCATCCTGTTAAAGGGGAGAGTTGGATCCGTTTCCAGAATCGGCCAATTTTTCTGAGCCGATTTCTTAAGTATGTCGCTAGTTGGAGTATAAGTGGTCACGAAATTAAGCCTTTCAGTGTCCATTTTAGGCTTATCATGTCCTTTACACTTGGGGTCTTTTAACAATTCCTCCTTGACTTTTCTGACTGTTCCTTTGTCATAGCCTCTTGCTACTAGCCTTTCTTCCATAATGGTTAGTTGATCAATCATAGTGGGTGCCTCACTATTATTACGAATGACCCGCATCAGCTGAGAGGTGATAATCCCCATTTTCTGATGTCTGGGATGGAAACTCCTTGCTTCTAACAAAGAATTGCGATCGGTTGGCTTCGTATATAGCGAAGTGCCAAATGAGCAACCATCCTCAGACATGATTTTATATATGTTAAGATCCAGGAAATGTATGGTCTCATTACTAAATTCTAACTTGAACCTTATGGGACTGTCCATGGTGTTCAAACATGTCACCCACTCCTGTAGTTCCTCATTGCTGCCCCCCCATACCAGAAGGACATCATCGATGTACCGTGTATAGTATCTGATATGGGGATGAGCAAATGGTCTCATTTGAGTCTGTTCGTACCAGGCCATATATAGATTGGCATATGTGGGTGCCATGTTTGAACCCATGGCCGTCCCTGACACCTGCAAAAAGTATCCATTCTCGAACTTGAAAAAGTTTTTCTCTAAGCACAAGGTAAGTAGTTCGCACAGGAATTCAATGGGAGGACCCTCATAGAGGGGGTTCCCAGTCACCATGGACCTGACAGCCGCCACACCCCCCCCCACTGTCAGAAAAAAATTGAAAAATGTGTACCTTTAGGGGTACAGCAACTTGTCACTGGGGCAGTACCCTCAAAGGTACACCTGCTGTACCCTTTAACATGAGTACATATTGGTACCCTTACAGATTGCACCTTTCAAAGGCAAATATGTACTTTTGGTGACTAAATTGTATCTCAGTGCTATGGTACCAAATGTACCCCCAGTGACAAGCCCTTTGTACCTCCTGATGGCAGCATATTAAAAATGCCAAAATACTGTTCCATCACATTTGTTAAATTGCATTAAAATACATTCTCCTACATTGTGCTCTTATTCAGAAAGATAAGAATATAAGTATTTGTCTAGTTGTAATTATTGATTATATAAATAAAAACTTACAGTAGCCAAACTGAGGTTTAATGGTTTTGGAAAGTGTAAACAGAAAGCAGGTCCTAAGACTCTGGATTTCCTGAAAGAACCAGGCAAGATTAACTGTTCCAAAAGGAACTTCTCATAAGACTTAATTTAACACAGAACTAGACTCAAACAACACATCATTTAACTTAACATAAACATAGAAAAAACATATAAACAACACCATAATAATAATAATAAATATAACTCTAAGAAAAGGAAGAAGGATTCAGGGGAGGTGTAAACAATAAAACTCACAGCCATACGTTTGCATTGTCACTCTATGCAAAATATTTGTAAATGAGTCTTTTTCCCCAGTACACATTTCGGTAATGAACCCTCTATCAATAGATGGCACTGTGTTACACAATGTCCAGGAACTTTCAACCAATAGATGGCGATGTGTTACACAATGTACAGAATGTTACACAATGTACAGAAACTTTCAACCAATAGATGGCGCTTTGTGACAGAGGGACCATCACAATTTTATTTCATTTTTTTTTAAAAATGGGTTCTTAAACAGCTATTATTTATTTCCTTCCTAAGATAGGTAGAGTCCACGGCTTCATTCTTTACTGTTGGGAAATACAACACCTGGCCACCAGGAGGAGGCAAAGACACCCCAGCCAAAGGCTTAACTATCCCTCCCACTTCCTCATTACCCCAGTCATTCTTTGCCTTTCGTCATAGGAGGTGGTAGAGAAGTGTCAGAAGATTTGGAGAGTCCTGAAAAAGGGTATCTGCACTTCGAGATAGGACTGGAGTTTTAAGTAGTCATGTCAACCTCTCAGTGAGAGTATTGATGAAAGTTAGAGTCTGGAGATGCAGGGAAAGTTTTTCTGCGAAACCATCCAGACTACTGCTAACAGCTCCTCAGCAATCAGTGTTAACGAGTTTCACTGCCTGCTTTCTCTCACTCAAGTCCATGTCAGGAGCGCTTCTATAAGACTGTCACACTTGAGACACTGTGTTCTGTTCCACAGCATGGATCCTGGAAGTCAGATAGTTTAAATTTTTTACACATAAAACACTATAACAGGGTCACAGTGTGGCTCCTTTATACCTTGATAGGATCCAGGGTTAATATCCTCTGAGTGGGGAGTATTGAACAGTTGGGGTTAATTAATCAGTGTATTAATTATGTACATGCTGCTTTGTGTGATTTTATTTTCTGGGCTCATAGACTGTGTGTTTTTGGCTGGAACAAACAGGTTTCTCTTTTGTCTTTGAAAGTTTTGCACAGCTCCTATTAACTTGCTGTACTTTTCATAGCATGTGGTCTATGTTCATTTCCTCCATTCCGGCTGAAACATCAACCTGAGGAAAGCGTTTCCTCTGTTAACTGTCTGGGTCTAGGAGGTGGTGAGTGCCCCAGCCATTGGCAGTATATAAAAAAACAAAAACAAAAAAAAAAAGTTTTTATTTGTGTCCTGTTTATATTTTGAGGAGGCCGTGGTTTTCCCGCCCACTCAATTATGTTCCACATGCCTTAACACCATTATAAAGTTTAAGAAGGGAGACAAGCCTGCTAAGACTATTAGTCCCACTGAGCATTACCTCTCGCTCTAACAAATGCAAGAGAAAGGTTAAACATAGCTCTCCTCATCCGGAGTCATCTAAATATTTATCGAATTTAGCTATTATGTCCCAGTTATCCAATGATAAGTTAACCTCTGTAGCTTCAGAGGGTGAACTTTCTGGGTCGGAGTCCTTAGCGTCTAAGCCTCCTGTTGCAAAGGAACCGTCCTTTAGATTTAAAATTGAGCACTTGCATTTTTTATTAAAGGAGGTTCTGTCTACGTTAGGTACTTCAGGCAGCATGGCCGCTGGAACCTCTATGATACCTAAATTAGACAGAGTTTACGAAGACAGGAAAGTTCCTTTGACTTTTCCTGTGCCGGTTAAAATGGCAAACATTATTACAATGAATGAGAAAGAACTGGATCTTCCTTTCCCCCTAGTCTACTTTTAAAAAGTTGTTCCTGGTCCTGGACTCCTAACTGGATTTGTGGGGCTCCATTCCTAAGGTGGATGGTGGGTGCTATCTCTTGAGGATCGTTCTTCGTTCAGAGAGCCGATGGATAAGAAAATGGAAACCTTTCTGAGAAAGATGATTCAACATTTGGGATTTTTGTTTCAACCGGAGGCTACAGTTGCTTACTGATGCAACTCTTTTTCGGAACTCATTGAGGTGGAGTCTCCCCTCAAGAATATTCAAGACAGAATTAAAGCTCTGAGAATTGCTAATTCTTTTATCTGTGATGCGAACATGCAAATTATTCGCCTAAATGCAAAGGCCTCTGACTTTGCAGTCCTAGCCCCCTGGGTGCTCTGGTTGAAGTCTTGGTCTGTGGATATGACTTCTAAGTCCAGACTCCGTTCTCTTCCCTTCAAGGGAAAGATCTCATTTGGTCCAGGCCTGTACTCCATAATTTCTACGGTTACCGGAGGCAAGGGTGTCTTCCTACTGCAAGTTTAGAAGTAACTAGTCTAAGGGATGACAATATTCTAATTTTCGTTTCTTTCGTTTTGACAAATGCCAATGACAACAATCCTCCTCCAAGCCCGAGCAACCCAAGAGTACTTGGAAGCCGGCTCAGTCCTGGAATAAGTCCAAACAGAATAAAAAGCCTGCCGAAAACAAATCGGCTTGAAGGGGCAGCCCCCATCCGGGATCGGATCGTGCAGGGGGCAGACTGTTTCTTTTTTCAGACGCTTGGTTCAGGGACGTACAGGATCCGTGAGTCCTGGAGGTCGTACTTAGGGATACAAGATTAGGCTTTAAATCTCATCCGCCCAGGGGCAGATTCCTACTCTTGAACCTGTCTACCAGACCAGAAAAGAGGGATGCCTTACTAGGGTGCGTTTGGGACCTATCTTCCCTTGGAGTTGTTGTCCCGGTGCCTATCGAAGAAAGAGGTTTGGGGTTTTATTCAAACCTTTTCATGGTCCCAAAGAAGGAGGGAGCTTTCTGCCCAATTCTGGACCTAAAGTGCTTAAACAAATTTCTCATGTCCCTTCCTTCAAGATGGAGACGATAAGGTCCATCCTTCCTTTAGTTCAGGAAGGCCAGTTTATGACTACTATAGATCTGAAGGACGCTTACCTTCATGTTCCAATCCACAGGGAACACTTTCAGTTCCTGAGGTTTAATTTCCTAGACCAGCACTTTTATTTCATTGCCCTACCGTTTGGCCTAGCTACTGCTCCAAGAATCCTTACAAAGGTTCTGTTCGCTCTTCTAGCCATTGTCAGAACTCAGGGTATTACAGTAGCCCCATACTTGGACGATATTCTGGTGCAAGCACCATCTTTTCGTCTTACGGAAGAATACTCAGAGTCTTCTTTGATCACATAGATGGAAGATAAACTTGGAAAAGAGTTCTCTTATCCCAAGTACCAGGGTGGAATTCCTGGGTACTATAATAGACTCCATATCCATGAGGATATTTCTAACAGACCAGAGACGTTGCAAGCTAACTTCGGCATGTCTTGCCCTCCGGTCCTCCTTGAGTCCCTCTGTGGCTCAGTGTATGGAGGTGATTGGCCTCATGGTGTTCTGCATTGACATCATTCCTTTTGACAGGTTCTGTCTCAGACCTTTACAGCTGTGCATGCTGAGACAGTGGAACGGCGATCATTCTGATCTGTCTCTACAGATTGTATTAGACAGAGAATCGCTCTCTTGGTGGCTCCATCCAGATCATCTGTCCCGAGGGACGTGCTTCTTAAGACCATCCTGGAATATTGTGACTATGGACACAAGCCTATCTGGATGGGTAGCTGTTTTGGGGTGCCAGGAAGGCACAGGGGTTGTGGACTGAGGAGGAGTCCTCCCTCCCAATCAATTTTGGAACTACGGCAATCTTCAATGCCTTGAAGGCTTGGCCACTTCTGGGTTTGTCCCAGTTTATCGGATTCCAATCAGACAATATATCCTCGGTGGCTTACATCAACCATCAGGGGAGAACGAGAGGTTCCTTGGCGATGAAGGAAGTATCTCAGATTCTGGAGTGGGCGGAGGCCTATAGCTGTTCGCTGTCAGCGATTTACATTCCAGGTGTGGACAACTGGGAGGTGGATTTTTTTCAGCAGCCAATCGTTCCACCCAGGGGAATGGTCTCTCCATCCCAAGGTGTTTGCAGAGATATGCAGCAAGTGGGGGATGCCGAAGATAGATCTCATGGCATACCATCTCAATACCAAGCTACCCTGGTACGTTTCAAGGATGAGGGATCCCCAAGCGGATCTAATAGATGCACTAGCAGTGCCCTGGAGGTTCAAACTCATATATTTTTTTCCTCCATTACCGCTTCTTACTCGAGTGGTGGCCCGCATCAAGCAGGAGCGGGTATCAGTAATTCGGATTGCTCTATCATGCCCGCGAAAGACGTGGTTCACGGATCTAGTGGGGATGTCCTCATCTTTGTGGAAGTTACCTTGTCGCAGAGACCTGCTGTTACAAGGTCCATTTGTTCATCAAAATCTAGATTCTCTGAGGCTGACTGCAAGGAGATTGAACACTTAGTCTTAGCCAAGAGACGTTTCTCTGAGAGTGTAATTGATACTCTTATTCAAACTCGTAAACCAGTTACTCAACGTATCTATCACAAAGGGTATAGGACCTACTTATTCTGGTGTTAGGAACATGTCCCTTTAACTCTGTGCCAGAAAACCCCCCCAGTATACACTCATTTTAATATAACTGCATGTAATAGACAATACTATTATGAATAAGATGCACAGATACTGATATAAAAATCCAGTATAAAACTGTTTAAAAACTTACTTAGAAGCTCTCAGTTTAGCTCTGTTGAATAGGTAGCTGGAAAGCCCACTGCAAGTGGGAAATAAGACACTCCCCCCTCCCCCTTCTTTTACATATGAAAAGACCCTTTACACAAACAGGAGCAAGCTGGAGTATTCTCATAAAACTTTGGGGCTTGGTTTGAAGTCTGAAAATCAGAGCAATGTTATTTAAAAATAAGCAAAACTATACATTTAAAAAAAAACAAAAAAACTTTATGGGCTATATAAATAGATCATCTACAAAACATTTATGCAAAGAAAAAATGAGTGTATAATGTCCCTTTAAGGTTGCCAGGATCTTATCTTTTCTCCAGAATGTAATGGAGAAGGGCCTTTCTGCTAGTTCCCTGAGGGGACAGATTTCGGCTCTGTCGGTTTTATTTCACAAGAGACTGGCTGAGCTTCCAGATGTGCAGTCCTTTGTTAAGGCTCTGATTAGGATCAGACCTGTGTTTAGATCTGGGGCTCCTCATTGGAGCCTAAATCTTGTTCTTCGGGTTTTGCAACAGGCTCAGTTTGAGCCTCTGCATTCCGTTGACATTAAATTGTTATCTTGGAAGGTTCTCTTTTTATTGGCTATTGCCTCTGCGTGCAGAGTTTCTGAGATTTCTGCTTTGCAATGTGAGTTCCTTTATCTGATTTTTCATGCAGATACGGCAGTTTTATGTACTAAATTAGGTTTTCTTCCTAAGGTTGTGTCCGATCACAACATCAATCAAGAGATTGTGGTTCCTTCCTTGTGTCCTAATCCTTCTTCATCGAAGGAACGTTTACTTCACCATTTGGATGTGGTTTGCGCCCTAAAGTTCTGTCTTCAGGCTACTGAGGAGTTTAGACAATCTTCCTCTTTGTTTGTTTGTTGTCTATTCGGGGACGCGTAAGGGGCAGAAGGCTACTTCGACTTCCCTATCTTTATGGTTAAGGAGTGTCATCCGCTTAGCTTACGAGACAGTGGGACATCATCCTCCTGAGAGGATAACTAGAGCAGTGGCTTCCTCTTGGGCCTTTAAGAACGAGGCCTTTATGGATCAGATTTGTAAGGCGGCTACCTGGGCCTCCTTACATACGTTTTCTAATTTTTACAAGTTTGATGTTTTTGCTTCGGCTGCAGCAGCTTTTGGTAGAAAAGTTTTGCAGGCTGTGGTGCCCTCAGAATAGGGTCCGCCTCTTCCTTTTTGATCCCTCCCGTTATTCATTCAGTGTCCTCTGGAGCTTGGGTATAGTTTTCCCAACAGTAAGGAATGAAGCCATGGACTCTCCCTTTCTTAGGAAGGAAAACATAATTTCTTTCATGTAATTAGCAAGAGTCCATGAGCTAGTGACGTATGGGATATACATTCCTACCAGGAGGGGCAAAGTTTCCCAAACCTCAGAATGCCTATAAATACACCCCTCACCACACCCACAAATCAGTTTTTACAAACTTTGCCTCCCATGGAGGTGGTGAAGTAAGTTTGTGCTAGATTCTTCGTTGATATGCGCTTCGCATCAGGCTGGAGCCCGGTTTTCCTCTCAGTGTGCAGTGAATGTCAGAGGGATGTGAAGAGAGTATTGCCTATTTGAATTCAATGATCTCCTTTTACGGGGTCTATTTCATAGGTTCTCTGTTATCGGTCGTAGAGATTCATCTCTTACCTCCCTTTTCAGATCGACGATATACTCTTATATATACCATTACCTCTACTGATTCTCGTTTCAGTACTGGTTTGGCTTTCTACTACATGTAGATGAGTGTCCTGGGGTAAGTAAGTCTTATTTTTGTGACACTCTAAGCTATGTTTGGGCACTTTTATATAAAGTTCTAAATATATGTGTTTAAACATTTATTTGCCTTGATTCAGGATGTTCAACATTCCTTATTTCAGACAGTCAGTTTCATTATTTGGGATAATGCATTTGAATAATCATTTTTTCTTACCTTCAAATTTGACTTTTTCTCCTGTGGGCTGTTAGGCTCGCGGGGGCTGAAAATGCTACATTTTATTGCGTCATTCTTGGCGCAGACTTTTTTGGCGCAAAAATTTTATTTGTTATTTCCGGCGTCATACTTGTCGCCGGAAGTTGCGTCATTTTTTTGACGTTTTTGCGCCAAAAATGTTGGCGTTACCGGATGTGGCGTCATTTTTGGCGCTTAACGCATTTAGGCGCCAAATAATGTCGGCATCTTTTTTGGCGCTAAAAAATATGGGCGTCATTATTGTCTCCACATTATTTAAGTCTCATTGTTTATTGCTTCTGGTTGCTAGAAGCTTGTTCATTGGCATTTTTTTTCCCATTCCTGAAACTGTCTTTTAAGGAATTTGATCAATTTTGCTTTATATGTTGTTTTTTCTATTACATATTGCAAGATGTCTCAGATTGACCCTGAATCAGAAGCTACTTCTGGAAAATCGCTGCATGATGCTGGATCTACCAAAGTTAAGTGTATTTGCTGTAAGCTTGTCAATGGTACACACAAAGAGGAACTCCAGCACTCCAGTATTAGAAAAAGGCAATTTATTAAGCAACGTTTCGGGGTCACAGCCCCTTCCTCATGCTATATCATATAGCATGAGGAAGGGGCTGTGACCCCGAAACGTTGCTTAATAAATTGCCTTTTTCTAATACTGGAGTGCTGGAGTTCCTCTTTGTGTGTACCATTGACAGATTATTGGGGGGCTGTGGCAGTGCCCCTGGTCTCCTGTGCACCCAGACCTCTGTGCTGTGCTCACTCTTGGACTGTGCTGTAAGCTTGTGGTAACTGTTCCTCCGGCTGTTGTTTGTAATGAATGTCATGACAAACTTGTTAATGCAGATAATATTTCCTTTAGTAATGTTCCATTACCTGTTGTTGCTCCATCAACATCTAATATTCAGGGTGTTCCTGTTAACATAAGAGATTTTGTTTCTAAATCTATTAAGAAGGCTATGTCTGTTATTCCTCCTTCTAGTAAACGTAAAAGGTCTTTTAAAACTTCTAATTTTTCAGATGAATTTTTAAATGAACATCATCATTCTGATTCTGATAATGATTCCTCTGGTTCAGAGGATTCTGTTTCAGAGGTTGATACTGATAAATCTTCATATTTATTTAAAATGGAATTTATTCGTTCTTTGCTTAAAGAAGTTTTAATTGCATTAGAAATAGAGGATTCTGGTCCTCCTGATACTAAATCTAAACGTTTGAATACGGTTTTCAAATCTCCTGTAGTTATTCCAGAGGTTTTTCCTGTCCCTGATGCTATTTCTGAAGTAATTTCCAGGGAATGGAATAATTTGGGTAATTCATTTACTACTTCAAAACGGTTTAATCAATTATATCCTGTGCCATCTGACAGATTAGAGTTTTGGGACAAAATCCCTAAGGTTGATGGGGCTATCTCTACTCTTGCTAAACGTACTACTATTCCTACGGCAGATAGTACTTCCTTTAAAGATCCTTTAGATAGGAAAATTGAATCCTTTCTAAGAAAAGCTTACTTATGTTCAGGTAATCTTCTTAGACCTGCTATATCTTTAGCGGATGTTGCTGCAGCTTCAACTTTCTGGTTGGAAGCTTTAGCGCAACAAGTAACAGATCATAATTCCCATAGCATTGTTAATCTTCTTCAACATGCTAATAATTTTATTTGTGATGCCATCTTTGATATCATTAGGGTTGATGTCAGGTATATGTATTTAGCTATTTTAGCTAGAAGAGCTTTATGGCTTAAAACTTGGAATGCTGACATGTCTTCTAAGTCAACTTTGCTTTCCCTTTCTTTCCAGGGTAATAAATTATTTGGTTTACAGTTGGATTCTATTATTTCAACTGTTACTGGAGGGAAAGGAACTTTTTTACCACAGGATAAAAAATCTAAAGGTAAATTTAGGTCTACTAATCGTTTTCGTTCCTTTCGTCACAATAAGGAACAAAAGCCTGATCCTTCCCCTACAGGAGCGGTATCAGTTTGGAAACCATCTCCAGTCTGGAATAAATCCAAGCCTTTTAGAAAGCCAAAGCCAGCTCCCAAGTCAACATGAAGGTGCGGCCCTCATTCCAGCCCAGCTGGTAGGGGGCAGATTACGTTTTTTCAAAGAAATTTGGATCAATTCGATTCACAATCTTTGGATTCAGAACATTGTTTCACAAGGGTACAGAATAGGCTTCAAGATAAGGCCTCCTGCAAGAAGATTTTTTCTTTCCCGTGTCCCAGTAAATCCAGTGAAGGCTCAAGCATTTCTGAAATGTGTTTCAGATCTAGAGTTGGCTGGAGTAATTATGCCAGTTCCAGTTCTGGAACAGGGGCTGGGGTTTTACTCAAATCTCTTCATTGTACCAAAGAAGGAGAATTCCTTCAGACCAGTTCTGGATTTAAAAATATTGAATCGTTATGTAAGGATACCAACATTCAAAATGGTAACTATAAGGACTATTCTGCCTTTTGTTCAGCAAGGGCATTATATGTCCACAATAGATTTACAAGATGCATATCTGCATATTCCGATTCATCCAGATCACTATCAGTTTCTGAGATTCTCTTTCCTAGACAAGCATTACCAGTTTGTGGCTCTGCCGTTTGGCCTAGCAACAGCTCCAAGGATTTTTACAAAGGTTCTCGGTGCCCTTCTATCTGTAATCAGAGAACAGGCTATTGTGGTTTTTCCTTATTTGGACGATATCTTGGTACTTGCTCAGTCTTCACATTTAGCAGAATCTCATACGAATCGACTTGTATTGTTTCTTCAAGAACATGGTTGGAGGATCAATTTACCAAAGAGTTCGTTGATTCCTCAGACAAGGGTAACCTTTTTAGGTTTCCAGATAGATTCAGTGTCCATGACTCTGTCTCTGACGGACAAGAGACGTCTGAAATTGGTTTCAGCTTGTCGAAACCTTCAGTCTCAATCATTCCCTTCGGTAGCCTTATGCATGGAAATTCTAGGTCTTATGACTGCTGCATCGGACGCGATCCCCTTTGCTCATTTTCACATGCGTCCTCTTCAGCTCTGTATGCTGAACCAGTGGTGCAGGGATTATACAAAGATATCTCAATTAATATCTTTAAAACCGATTGTACGACACTCTCTGAAGTGGTGGACAGACCACCATCGTTTAGTTCAGGGGGCTTCTTTTGTTCTTCTGACCTGGACTGTGATTTCAACAGATGCAAGTCTGACAGGTTGGGGAGCTGTTTGGGGGTCTCTGACAGCACAAGGGGTTTGGGAATCTCAGGAGGCGAGATTACCAATCAACATTTTGGAACTCCGTGCAATTTTCAGAGCTCTTCAGTCGTGGCCTCTTCTAAAGAGAGAGTCGTTTATTTGTTTTCAGACGGACAATGTCACAACCGTGGCATATGTCAATCATCAAAGAGGGACTCACAGTCCTCTGGCTATGAAAGAAATATTTCGAATACTGGTATGGGCGGAATCCAGCTCCTGTCTAATTTCTGCGGTTCATATCTCAGGTATAGACAATTGGGAAGCGGATTATCTCAGTCGCCAAACGTTACATCCGGGCGAATGGTCTCTTCACCCAGAGGTATTTCTTCAGATTGTTCAAATGTGGGGACTTCCAGAAATAGATCTGATGGCTTCTCATCTAAACAAGAAGCTTCCCAGGTATCTGTCCAGATCCAGGGATCCTCAGGCGGAAGCAGTGGATGCATTGTCACTTCCTTGGAAGTATCATCCTGCCTATATCTTTCCGCCTCTAGTTCTTCTTCCAAGAGTGATTTCCAAGATTCTAAAGGAGCGTTCGTTTGTTCTGCTGGTGGCTCCAGCATGGCCTCACAGGTTTTGGTATGCGGATCTTGTCCGGATGGCTACTTGCCAACCGTGGACTCTTCCGTTAAGACCAGACCTTCTATCGCAAGGTCCTTTTTTCCATCAGGATCCCAAATCCTTAAATTTGAAGGTATGGAGATTGAACGCTTGATTCTCAGTCATATATTATCGAGTCTGGAAGACTTACATTTCTTGGTGTTCTTCTCATCATTTTTCTTGGCATTCTTTTAGAATTCCTAGAATTTTACAGTTTCTTCAGGATGGTTTGGATAAAGGTTTGTCTGCAAGTTCCTTGAAAGGACAAATCTCTGCTCTTTCTGTTCTTTTTCACAGAAAGATTGCTAGTCTTCCTGATATTCATTGTTTTGTACAGGCTTTGGTTCGTATAAAATCTGTTATTAAGTCAGTTTCTCCTCCTTGGAGTTTGAATTTGGTTCTGGGGGCTCTTCAAGCTCCTCCGTTCGAACCTATGCATTCGCTGGATATTAAATTACTTTCTTGGAAAGTTTTGTTTCTTTTGGCCATCTCTTCTGCTAGAAGAGTTTCTGAATTATCTGCTCTTTCTTGTGAGTCTCCTTTTCTGATTTTTCATCAGGATAAGGCGGTGTTGCAAACTTCATTTAAATTTTTACCTAAGGTTGTGAATTCTAACAACATTAGTAGAGAAATTGTGGTTCCTTCATTGTGTCCTAATCCTAAGAATTCTAAGGAATGATTGTTGCATTCTTTGGATGTAGTTAGAGCTTTGAAATATTATGTTGAAGCTACTAAAGATTTCCGAAAGACTTCTAGTCTATTTGTTATCTTTTCTGGTTCTAGGAAAGGTCAGAAGGCTTCTGCCATTTCCTTGGCATCTTGGTTAAAGTCTTTGATTCATCATGCTTATGTTGAGTCGGGTAGAACTCCGCCTCAAAGGATTACAGCTCATTCGACTAGGTCAGTCTCTACTTCCTGGGCATTTAAGAATGCAGCTTCGGTTGATCAGATTTGCAAAGCAGCAACTTGGTCTTCTTTGCATACTTTTACTAAATTCTACCATTTTGATGTGTTTTCTTCTTCTGAAGCAGTTTTTGGTAGAAAAGTACTTCAGGCAGCTGTTTCAGTTTAATTCTTCTGCTTATAATTTCAGTTTTTTTCATTATAAGATTTAAACTTTATTTTGGGGTGTGGATTATTTTTCAGCGGAATTGGCTGTCTTTATTTTATCCCTCCCTCTCTAGTGACTCTTGCGTGGAAGATCCACATCTTGGGTATTTATTATCCCATACGTCACTAGCTCATGGACTCTTGCTAATTACATGAAAGAAAACATAATTTATGTAAGAATTTACCTGATAAATTCATTTCTTTCATATTAGCAAGAGTCCATGAGGCCCACCCTTTTTGTGGTGGTTATGATTTTTTTGTATAAAGAACAATTTTTCCAATTCCTTATTTTTTATGCTTTCGCACTTTTTTTCTTATCACCCCACTTCTTGGCTATTCGTTAAACTGATTTGTGGGTGTGGTGAGGGGTGTATTTATAGGCATTTTGAGGTTTGGGAAACTTTGCCCCTCCTGGTAGGAATGTATATCCCATACGTCACTAGCTCATGGACTCTTGCTAATATGAAAGAAATGAATTTATCAGGTAAGTTCTTACATAAATTATGTTTTATGCTTACCAGATAAATTCCTTTCCTTCCGGATAGGGAGAGTCCACAGCCCTCACATGTTTTTTTTTGTCTAATTATTTATCTTATTCTTCTGGCACCATTTATACCCTGATATTTCTCCTACTTTTCCTTGTTCCCTCGGCAGATTGACTGGGGTAATGAGAAAGTGGGAGGGAATATTTAAGCCTTTGGCTGGGGTGTCTTTGCCTCCTCCTGGTGGCCAGGTGTTGTATTTCCCAACAGTAAGGAATGAAGCCGTGGACTCTCCCTATCCGGAAGCAAAGGAATTTATCTGGTAAGCATAAATTATGTTTTTATATAGTTTAAAATGACATTTTTTTTCTTTGTAATTTAAGTTAATACATTTGCTTTATGTATAAAAGTTATCATCTTAGTTCTCTAAATATAAACATTATAATGTTAATTAAGTGCTTGTGTGCTGTTTAGAACCAGCGACACAGCGTCAGTGAAGATATCGGTTGTTAAGTATTTTTTGTTGTTTTGTACACTTCTTGCATATAACCAACAACCATTGAACATGAACTATTTTGCTATACAACATGTATGTTGAATTAATTTTGGGTGATTGCCAATTATGTGTTCATTGAATAATTAACACCACTATGGAAACCTCAATTTGGCCTAATTATAAAATAACCATTCTTGGGAAATAATAATGCTCAGTTGCTCAAATTATATGAACTTGCAGGGTTTGGCATCCTTGAACTACCCATCTCCCTCAATCTTTTGGACACGCAAGTGATTGAACCTTTGTTTGGGGATTAAATGGTACAGAAATGGACCGTTTTACAGCTGGAAACCTACTTGTACCTTATTTAACCCTAAATGGTACATTTTAGTTCCTTAAGTTGTAACTATGACCAATTGAGGGTACAGCCACAACATTTGTACCCTAAGTGTTCACTGACAGACCCCGGCTGTACCTTTTTTTTTCTGACAGTACTGGTAGCCCTCGGTTTACAACGGTTCAATTTACACCGTTTCAGAATAACAACCTTTTTTTTTTTAGTCATGTGACTGCTATTGAAAAGCATTGAGAAGCATTGCATTGATTAAAATAGCCAGTAGGTGGAGCTGTCCGCTTGTGTTGCAGCAAAGATATGCAAGCCAAGCAAACTTAAATTAATCAGTTTAACCAGACCTGAGTTATAGAGCAGATTTCAAAGGAAAAAGATCTTCCTGTCTATAAATCAGTCCAGATTGTAATGCATAGAAAGAACTGTTTGAAGAAAAATGCAAGTAAAGTCTACACACACACACACACACACACACACACACACACACACACACAGAGTCATGTAAAAAAGAAAGTACACCCTCTTTGAATTCTATGGCTTTACGTAATCAGAAAGTTAATGATAGAAGGCTAGCTGCAAAAGCGTGTATGTTCCTTTCAGATTTAATCTGCCCAGGACCGTGTATACATTCACTCCCTTCCCCTGCCCCCCTCAAACCGGAGTTTACCTTGATCAATGCGTGTATCCCTTTCAGGTTTAGGGACTTGATTACTCCCGGAGCTGGGCTCTTCTCGTGCACTTCACGAACCGGGCACCTCCTGGTAGCACGCTTGCACGTTTCCGTGTATTCGGAAGTGAGGTAGTCCTAACGTGACGTCCGAGGTGACGTATCCACGGGGGAGGGGAAGTGTGGCGGTACCTGGTGAACTGTAGCAACCCGAGCAGGCGGGCACATCGGTTCCAAACAACTGGTAGTGAGGCAGAACAATGAAAGATGTGGACCCGCTGTAGTAAAACGTAGAACTTTATTCAAGACAATTAAAATCCGGGAAGCATCCCACAGTGATAGGTAAAAGGAGTACCACTGCTAACATGTTTCGTCCCTTCCGGCCGTAGTCATAGCATATGGTACTAGGTTAATAAGGTTGCTTAAAACAGGTAGAGTGTTACCTGATTGGCCAATGTTTAAAATAAAAAACGCCCCCTGTCACAGTTATCTAGAACAATATTAACTCATAATGAACCTGCTTGTAACAGACACATTTGCCAAGAAGATATAGAGTGCATATAACACTGTTGGCGAATAATTTTTATGTGTGTATATTCAAAGAAAAGGTCAAAGAAAATGTACAATTAAAGATACAGTTGATGAATCATTATAACATATTGAATGTTAATTAGATAAAGTGGCTATAAACACTCTTTACATAAATATGTAGTTTTATAGTTGTATATCCATATCCATTGCTGGTGGCTAAAAAGCCCAAACCTGTATTCTTGCAATAGATTAAGACATAGATTGCAACTTAAAGCTCACTTATGTGCAAAGGTAGATATCCTAATAGAACAAATTTGTATATCTAAGTCCACTGTTATTGGCTTAGAAAGTTATCACACTTTTGTGCCCAGAATTAATTTATAATGAAACAGAGCCATTGTGGTTCACAACCATATAGATTAAATGTGAATAGACAATATGTGTATACAAAATGTAAAGATGTTATACCCTAATATAAACAGTTGCTACTATCTGACTAACTGCTAAGACTAGGCAATCAAAGAAATCTGTTATGTACCTAGTCCTGGTGTGAAAGAAAAACACAGGGAGGATAGACACTATACCTAGAGCACACAATGAAAGTATTATAATAGTATATTCCTTTATAATATAAATATATTTCCTGTGTTTCCATGCATTATTAACAAAAAAGGATAATGGGAAATGGTAAATCCATATATCCTAAGGGCACAGGAATGTGTAAACAATATATATTCTATCCTCTATTAATCCTGTGCATAAGAACTCTCACAAAGCAAAGTTAGCCATGTGTTAAATGTAATAGTTGGAATATAGGAGAATATATAAGAAACATGCAATTAACTCCCGAAAATTTTATCAGGTCATACCTCAATGTCCACCCCTCTTTTGGGGGCTGCAACTTTTTCAATGGCCATCCACCTAAAGGTGTCCAATTTGCCATTGTGAAGAGTTGCAAAATGCTGTACCAAAAGTGTGGTTGATTTGCCTATTTCTGAGGAAATGTGTTCCCTAATCCTGGTGTTGATGTCTCTAGCCGTAAGCCCCACATATTGAATGTTACATTTGATGCAGGTGATGAGATAAATGACATGTGTGTGAGTACAATTGATACATGTCCCAACATCATAAACTCTCCCTGTCATGGCTGATGTAAATGTGCTAGAGACTTGAACATATTCACATGGCCTACATTTGCGGTGCCCACATCTGAACATGCCCCTGTGGGATAGCCATGAGCTCACTATCTTTTTGTTGGGTTTTAGCACAGTGGGGGACAGTATACTCCCTAAAGTGCAGCTCTTTTTGTATGTGCATCTTAAGCCTTGTTGTACAGTATCTTTAAGCTGTTCATCGGCTGCAAGTAAGGGAAAATGTTTCTTTATTATTTTGCAGATGCTAGAGTATTGATCGCTATATGTAGTTACAAAGTGAACTCCCTTAAAGGAGGGTTTAGTATCCTCAGCTACTCTATCTTTAAGAAGTATTTCCCTGGGTATTTCCTGTACTCTAGTCTTGGCTTCTCCTATGTGGCTGTTCCTATATTTACGTTCCCTTAATCTCAGCTCAAGATCGTTAGCTTCCTTCATTTAGTCAGCCTCCCTGCTGCAGTTTCTCTTTAGTCTGCAAAACTGGCCTTTGGCCACAGCATAGGAGATGTGTTTAGGGTGGCAGCTATCTGCATGAAGCAGAGTGTTGCCCGAAATGGGTTTTCAAAATACTTTAGGATGAATTTGGCCCCCAACATCCCCTTTTAGACTGAGATCTAGAAAATTGATAGTATTGGAATTAAATTCAAATGTAAATTGCAGATCATAATCATTATTTTTGAGATAGTCAACAAACTGGTTTACCTGTTCTGCAGGTCCTGACCAGACGAACAGCAGATCGTCAATGAAACGCTTGATAAAACGTATATGCCTTCTAAAGGGATTAGTATCCCCAAAGATGTGGCACAGCTCCCACCTGCCAAGATATAAATTGGCGTAGGAGGGGGCAAACTTTTCCCCCATAGCTGTGCCACATCTTTGGAGATAGTAAGTACCCTCAAAACAAAAGAAATTATGTGTCAAGAGAAACTTAAGAGCTTGCAAGATAAAAGCTTGAAATTCAGAGGTATATTCAGTGTAAATACAACCTCAGATGAACAACAACACGTGACATATTACACTGTGTCATGATTTATTTAACAAAAATGTGTGAAAAGCTAAGTACACCTTATGATTCAATAACTTGTAGAACCACCTCTAGCATCAATAACTTTTTTTAAAATATTTTTTTTTGAGGTATAAATCAAGGCATACAATCCAAACATGTCAAGAAAGAAATATACAATGAATATGGTTTCTAACCATATTATTAGTACAAACTGGATATATCAAGCACAGAATATGGTCATCTGACATTGTTCAGGTCTATAAGGTAACATATATCTAGCCTATTGTAAAGGAAAACCTATTTTTTCTTATTTTGTATGTATGTATGTATGTGTATATATATATATATATATATATATATATATATATATATATATATATAAGGCTCATATCAATTGTATTAATAAAAATGTATAATCATATATGTTACATCACAGAAAAATTAAAACCTGTAGAAGATGCACCTCACATTTTCAGAAAAATAAATGAAGAATAAAATATAAACTATAAGCAAATTTTTATTTGATGAGGAATGATGTAAAACAATTCTCACATAAGAGATATATAGGTTATATAGCATAGATTTTGCTAATATAAAAAGTTAAAGAGGTGTCCCATACATGTTAATTATAGTGTGAGTAGAGAAATAGTAAACTGTGAATCATGTACTATAAAGGCTATGCTTATAGCTGAAAACACACTTGGACACCTAGACATGAGTAAAAATATAATGACAAATGCAAAATAAGTCTCTGGTCATAATCACAAAGTGCCAGAGTACTATATTGGGGGGCGAAGTCTGGTCAGGTAGCAGGGTACGAGAGCCGAGAGCTCTTTTAGTGTCGGGTGATACAATAGACATTAGTTAGTTTATTATGACATATGCAGGTATATGGAAAAACTATCAAGTATGTAGTATACTCGCTTCTCCTGTGCCAACTGCTTTTAAGAGTTTAAGAAAAACTAGTAGTATTGATAATTGTGGGGTAAGGGCATTTTATTATAATTTTTGTAGATGTCTGAATATATGCTAAATGTGGTACTGACTAATAAGTTAGAGATGTAGTCTAAATGGAAATAACCTCAGGGGAGTTCATGAGTCTGTGGCTGTCTTTGTAAGGGTAGAATATAATATGGTCTGTGTTATCTCAAAGGCAAATATGGATGTATCGGTACAATAGTAATAAGATACAAAATTATATTTCTCCTTTTCGTATAGTTAGATCCTGTCATCCGGGTATGGGCCCTATACCCATCAACTCTGGTAGGTTGTATTAGTGAAGGTACAGTAGGTTCATCAGTACTATAAGTGAAACTAGATGTGTAGGTTAATATGACACTTATAATACCCAGCTATTAAGGGTTTTAAATATTATAAATCTCGCTTTTCAGCTCAATGTCAATATGTCCTACTAGGACCACTTACCACTATGGGGGGAGAACAACAACGAAAACAATTAAATAAACTATGTACTGCTAAGGGGCTTATCTAGCCATTATGGAGAAATGACACTATGCAATATTTCTGACTCCTTTTACAGATATAGGACCAGAATGTCCTTCCATCTTCTAGGTGTCTTGTGGAGTATTGTCTCTCTAGGTACTCTGTACTCTGGCTGTATGGCCTTAGTCAAAGGAAATATAAAATATCAAATGCAATCATGGCCATTGAGAAAAAGCATCAAGAGGCTATAGTGAGACATTGAGTATACCATCTGATTCACCTTATAATAGTGTACCCTGAAATAGATTTGTAAAGGTGTATCAACATCTCTCAGAACTATATTTTTATGTTTCCTATGGTGTATTTGCCTCCATTTTGCATAAATTAAATGTGTATGGGTGAAAAAGTAGAAGGGAGGTGTAAGCCATACTGTCCCGGCAAAAAACAGCAATGCATATTTAAGTATTCTAGGTGACGAACCTGCATCATCATAAAAGATAGGGATAGATTTTAACATTATAAAATTACTAGGTCAGCTATATTTAAATCATAGAAACTAACATGTACCCCAAGTTCTCAGATGGATGAATGGGGAGCAGGTGTGTTAAATTTGGTGTTATCGCTCTCACACACTCTCATACTGGTCACTGGAAGTTCAACATGGCACCTTATGGCAAAGAACTCTCTGAGGATCTGAAAAAAAAAGAATTCCCGCAAACAGTTTGTTGATGACAAGCAGACTAAGGATATGGATTACTGGAATCATGTCCTGTGCTCCGATGAGACCAGGATAAACTTATTTGGTTCAGATGGTGTCAAGCGTGTGTGGCGGCAGCCAGGTGAGGAGTACAAAGACAAGTGAGTCTTGAGTGTCATGGTCTGGGCCTGCATGAGTGCTGCTGGCACTGGGGAGCTAGAGTTCATTGAAGGAACCATGAATTCCAACATGTACTGTGACATACTGAAGCAGAGTATGATCCCCTCCCTTCAGAGACTGGGCCACAGGGCAGTATTCCAACATGATAACGGCACCAAACACACCTCCACTGCCTTGCTAAAGAAGCTGAGGGTAAAGGTGATGGACTGATCAAGCATGTCTCCAGACCTAAACCCTATTGAGCATCTGTGGGGCATCCTCAAGCAGAAGGTGGGGGAGCGCAAGGTCTCTAACATCCACCAGCTCCGTGATGTCATGGAGGAGTAGAAGGGGACTCCAGTGGCAACCTGTGAAGCTCTGGTGAACTCCATGCCCAAGAGGGTTAAGCAACTGCTGGAAAATAATGGTGGCCACACAAAATATTGACACTTTGGGCCCAATTTGGACATTTCCACTTAGGGGTGTACTCACTTTTGTTGCCAATGGTTTAGACATTAATTGCTCTGTATTGAGTTATTTTGAGGGGACAGCAAAATTACAGTTATACAGGCTGTACACTCACTACTTTACATTGTAGCAAAGTGTCATTTCTTTAGTGTTGTCACATGAAAAGATATAAAAAAATATTTACAAAAATGTGAGGGGTGTACTCACTTTTGTGAGATACTGTATATAGTAAAGTTTACCGTAAAAGTACTACAGCATGACCTATGCACAAAAATAACATGTCTCAACAGTATAAAAATAGTAGGCAGACATAGCAACACTTCTACTATAACCACAATAGCTTAAGAAATACATTCTTTTTGTGGGAAAGTGGTAAATAATAACATATCTGTAAACCAATCTAAATACAAAGTAGTCCACGTCAAACCATACCCAAAGAGAAACACTAAAAACATAGGATACTTTAGGCAGGTTCCAGTCATTGATTGCGGCATTGACTCACTCTTGACTTTAAGCCGTTAGGAATATAATATCTGGCTACACAGGTATAACGAATAATAACCACAACGTGGGTAAAGTAAAACGTTCACTATATATATATATATATATATATATATATATATATATATATATATATATATATTTGCATACAAAGAGAGAAGCGCTCTACCAGGAACGAACAACAGCTCAGTGGCTTGTTCTATGGCGATTTACCACCCGGAAGCAGCCTCTTTTAGACCAGTGTGCTTTTCACAGAAGAAAACTTTCCTGAAGTATATCAGTCTGATCCCGCCAAGTAAGGTCAGTCCAGCCCCGAAATACCAGGCAATTCTCCTCTGAACAAGGAACATGACAACCCCAGACGATCGTTTCGGCCTCCTATGGGCCTCGTCAGTGAGGTGCAGCCACATTCCTCTAAGCACACTGGGCAAGGAGTCCACATCTGGTTTCCCCCATCACCCATAGGGAGACTTCCCCAGGGTCATAATAATTTGCATACAAAGAGAGAAGCGCTCTACCAGGAACGAACAACAGCTCAGTGGCTTGTTCTATGGCGATTTACCACCCGGAAGCAGCCTCTTTTAGACCAGTGTGCTTTTCACAGAAGAAAACTTTCCTGAAGTATATCAGTCTGATCCCGCCAAGTAAGGTCAGTCCAGCCCCGAAATACCAGGCAATTCTCCTCTGAACAAGGAACATGACAACCCCAGACGATCGTTTCGGCCTCCTATGGGCCTCGTCAGTGAGGTGCAGCCACATTCCTCTAAGCACACTGGGCAAGGAGTCCACATCTGGTTTCCCCCATCACCCATAGGGAGACTTCCCCAGGGTCATAATAATTTGCATACAAAGAGAGAAGCGCTCTACCAGGAACGAACAACAGCTCAGTGGCTTGTTCTATGGCGATTTACCACCCGGAAGCAGCCTCTTTTAGACCAGTGTGCTTTTCACAGAAGAAAACTTTCCTGAAGTATATCAGTCTGATCCCGCCAAGTAAGGTCAGTCCAGCCCCGAAATACCAGGCAATTCTCCTCTGAACAAGGAACATGACAACCCCAGACGATCGTTTCGGCCTCCTATGGGCCTCGTCAGTGAGGTGCAGCCACATTCCTCTAAGCACACTGGGAAAGGAGTCCACATCTGGTTTCCCCCATCACCCATAGGGAGACTTCCCCAGGGTCATAATAATTTGCATACAAAGAGAGAAGCGCTCTACCAGGAACGAACAACAGCTCAGTGGCTTGTTCTATGGCGATTTACCACCCGGAAGCAGCCTCTTTTAGACCAGTGTGCTTTTCACAGAAGAAAACTTTCCTGAAGTATATCAGTCTGATCCCGCCAAGTAAGGTCAGTCCAGCCCCGAAATACCAGGCAATTCTCCTCTGAACAAGGAACATGACAACCCCAGACGATCGTTATATATATATATATAGTTCTAGCGTAAGAAACATTATAACGTTCTCTCCGGGTAAATTGTATTGCAGCTAAACAGCACAGCACAGATGATAGCACAATATATCCTATCCTACAAAGATATTTCAATACAATATAAACACTTTATAAACCTATTAGTAAGTGAAGTTAACATTGGGCTAAACCCTTTACAGGAAACTATAGTGGACAACAACAGTATATTTTATACATAAGAACCCCTGGTGTTCAAGCCGTGGGCCATCATCAGGGTATATTAGTCCATCTGCAGAGGTTGTAGTTGGACAAGTAGCAACACAGTTCAGGAAATTATAAGTCAATATGTGAGGGCAATGTAAGCTATCGTGTGTATATGAATAGGATAACTTACTATATGCCCAAGGCCAGTTCAGCCAACACCTGCTTTTAATATCTTTATAAATATACAGATATTCCGCTTGTTCCCACCATGTTGGAATAAGAGTCTGATTCTTGAAGGAGAGATTTCCATGGTATGCACAGCTCGCTGATCCAAGGCAGGAGGCTTTCAAACTGAGCAAGGTTCTCATTTTAGTAAGAGTTACAGATTTGTGCTTTTTCGCTCTTCTTGATGAATATGTGTTAGTAATCTCTTATTTATTGCCCCAGGAATATTTTGAGGGATTGGAAGTCTGGGTGGCGACATCGCTGTTTTTGCTCTGGAGGGTATTGTAACTTCCCTTACAGGACAGCTCATTCATTTGTGCCCCATGAGGTTTCCTCTGCTGAGGCACCTCTCGGGCCATTGCGAGCTGCGCTGCCGAAAATCCACTGAATGCAGAGCACAAGCACTCCTTTAGCTCTTCAAAATGTTGGTGCAATAGTAGGTGAATATTCCATTTCCATAAGTCTAGAGCCTCCATTATAAAAGTTTTTTGGCAATATAATTCTAGTATAAATCAGCTAACCCGGGTGATGGTAATCTTGCACATATATAACAAAGTCCTCCATTATACCATGTGATTTATTCACTGCGCGTCATGCGCCACTGTGTTAGTTGAAGAGCCGCTCAACCAAGGACATTTATTTCCTTCAGTCCAGCCTGATCTATCTTATAGCTGGATCCTTCAACCTGTGTTTATATTGTGAGGTAGAAATAGTAATTGTTTTGAACACAGGTTCGTTTGTATAATAGGGATGGTGATATATCAGCTTAATTCATGTGGAGTTATATAGATTAAGTGTGCTCTTTTCAGAGTTGTAGCCATGTGGCTGACTATAAGTTGTAAACCTTATGGGGGTAATTGGGATGATAGCATTATTACTTTGATAAATGATCAGTTGTTTTCCTTACATGCCTTCAAGTTTCTTTGTGTTGCAGTCATTTGGTATATTGCAGTTTATGCCGCTAGTAAACCAGGGCATAGATTTACAGCCATTTCTTTTCTGGGCCAGATTGCATCTGCTGCAGGAGGGGCTTATGCTTGCCTCTCTTGTTGGATAGCTTCCCAGATTTACGCTTTGTGCCAGTGGTGGCTTTGGTATCTCGTTTTACGGAAGGTGCCAAAGTAGGCCAGAGTGAAGCCGGGACCTAAATTTGTTGTTGAAATCTGGCCGCACCACGGATGGGCAGTCACGGGTGTTATGGGCTCCGGTTTTCTGCCTGTGATGTTGTGCTAGTGTAGTTGAGGGAGCATGCCAGATTGGGTGACTGTAGCTGGACTTTTTAGCTATGTAGACCTGAGGAATCCAGGGCAGCCATCAGGATCTCGCCAAAATGCAGCCATTTCTTAGACGGTCAGCTCTGCAGCCCCCCCCCCCCCACTAGCAGCAATAACGTGAAGTAATTTTTTTCTGTATGACTTTATCAGTCTCTTACATTGTGTGGAGCCCACTCTTTTTTACAACGTTGCATAAGTTCATTGAGGATTGCGGGCATTTGTTTATGCACAGCTCTCTTAAGGTCCCGCCACAGCATTTCAATTGAGGTTGATGTCTGGTCTTTGACTGGGCCATTCTGTTGTAGATTTGCTGGTGTGCTTGAGATCATTGTCCTGTTGCATGATCCAGCCTGAGATGAAAATCTATGGGAGAGATACTAACTTGTACACATAAGTTTGCTTAGCGAGACATTGGGATAACAGATGTAGATAAAGATTCTTACTGTGTTAACTTGATGCAGAGTCTCGGTAGATGCGGGTTTCAAAACCTGCGAGTAGTTGCTGTGTTTGAGAGCGGTGATCGTTGCAGCTGAACAGATGAGACCGGAGAGCGTGTGACGTCACCGCAACACTTGGAGGCTGGTTCCCGAAGGTAGTGTTGCGCACTGGAGTGCTGTAGATGAGTCGAAGAAAGGTGTTCAACCCAGACAATCGGACTAGGCAGCAGAACAACTGGAAGGTTTTATTTTTTCGAGTTGTTAGGAAACAACTTCATTCAAAGAAAAAGCTTGACTTGAATCCTCCTGGGAAGGTCAGGGATGCTGACAGGTAAAAATTACCAAACACAGATTCAGAGAAGGGGTAGCCATTTATAGGGAATATTACATAGGGAACCTCCCACTAGTTAAAGGGACAAGAGGTTATCTAGGACATTAGAGAACACCCCCCTCAAGGAGCCACTCCGCGGCTCAAGGCCATGGCCGTTCAGGTTTCCGTCTGTGAAACAATGAGACCAACCTGTGGGCGGATATGTTGGCAGCGGGCTCCCAGGAGTTGTCATGTCCATAACCCTTCCAGTGTATGAGATACTGAAGAGTTCCACGAAATCTCCACAAATCTAGTATAGAGTGTATCTCATATTTGACATCTGGATCATTGACATTATGAAGGGGTAGAACCAAAATATCCTGATTCCTGACTGGACAATATGGCTTGAGCAGAAATATATAGAAGGTTGGGTGTATGTTCCGGTTATCAGGTAGTTGTAGTCTGACAGCATTATCATTAATGACAGAGAGAATGGGGAAAGGACCAATAAAAAGAGTATAGAGAGTTTCCTGGTTGGAGTTGAATGTTTCAGATTCTTATCATATTTTCTTTTTTGAACCTTTTTTGCCTGCTCAATATTCCCGTGAACAGTAGAGAAGTTATCTAAAATGGTGTTTACCAAGTCATTGACGATTGGACAGGAACTTTCAACGTGAGAGAGGTAGTTGAAGGTAGGATGGAAACTGTAATTGATAAAGAAGGGAGTTTGTTTGGTACTGGAATGTACTGGGTTATTGTAGGCAAACTCTGTGAAGGGTATAGAATGTGACCAAAGGTGTTGCCTGGAGCTGCAGAAACATCTGAGATATTGTTCCAACCACTGGTTAGATTTTTCGGTTTGGCCATTGGTCTGCGGATGGAATGCAGTACTCAACCTGAGCTTAATGTCCAGCGTTTTGCAGAGTTCCTTCCAGAATTTACTTTATTGATGAAGGTAAACCATGGTTTTTAAAAAATTAATCAGAAGTTGAACAGTCTAAGAAGCAGTAGGGAGTTTATGAAATGGAATGAAGGGAACCATCTTACTGAATAGATCTACGGCAACAAGTATATTGTTGTTGTTAGCTGATCTGAGAAGATCTACTATATAATCCAAGGCAATCTAATTCCAAGATTTGTTTGGAACAGGTAGAGGTAGAAAAAGTCCATATGAATGTTTCCTATCTGTTTTAGAAGTAGCACAGAGAGTTGTGTCTTTAGTTAATGTAGGCCACTAGAATTTCCTATTAAGTAGATGAATAGTTTTATGTATTCCAGGGTGACCTGCTAAGGGAGAATCATGAACTTTGACGCATAGAGGGAGGAATATACAAATTGTTCTTGTGGTAGTAGAGTCCATCGTTATGTTTCTCCCGTTTGGTTATGGGTATAGTTTGATCGTCAGACTGATTTTCTTTAATAAGGGAGGATTGATCAATAGTGCAACCCAAAAAATTGTTCCTAGGTATGATGGGTGCTAGTTGGAAAGTTGTTGAAGGTTTTTTTATGTATTCTAAATAATTAAATCTTGAAAAGTAAAAATTCCACCTGACCTGTCTGGCGGATAGAGTTCTGTTTGTCTTCAAATACTGCAGATTCCTATGATCATTAAGTATGATGATTGGCAGGGTTGTTCCTTTTAGCAAATGTCGCCAAAGTTCTAAGGATGCTTTGATGGCTAATAACTCTTTTTCGCCAATAGCGTAGTTTAACTCTGGGGCTGTGATTACCCTTGAGTAAAAGGCAACTGGGGTTGACTGATACTTTCTCTTTGGGACAAGACTGCTCCAACAGCAAAGTCTGAAGCGTCCACCTCAAGGATGTACGTACTGCAGTTTAGGATTAGGGAATCGGAGGATAGTGGTGGTGGTGAATTTGTCCTTCAAAGTGTCAAAAACCTTTTGTGTCTCATTTGTCCGTGTGAATTTGATTGTTGACTTAGTTAGATTGGTAAGGGGTTTGGTTAAGGCAGCAAAGTTTTTTTTTTTTTAAATTAATTTTTTTATTGAGGACATAAGAAAAGCATACAGATAAGTAATAAGGTTACATGTTATTCTTTACAATACTATGTTAGTTCTGGTACAAACCCTCAAAAATGATAAAGTCCTCGTTTTCTCCCCTAAAATATAACAGTATTGGTCACTCTTGGACCAGATATAAATTCAGTACACAAACATGGGGTATTGTAGAGCACTGGTGTAAGCAAACAAAAGAAAAGAAAAAATTGCATTGTTCTAAATATATGTAGGATAATAAACTAAAGAATAACAATGCTAAAGCTACAGCTAGACACATATATAATATTTCATACATTTCAACACGTAACAGACTTTCTATTGAAAATTATACTCTATAGGTAGTAGATGCTAGATACTTGACACCTATAGTTCCCAGCCTACTGTGATAAAATGGTATGGAGTATATGGTAGGCTTTCTCGGACCAGGATTTCCAACTAATTGGTCACCAATTCGTGAAATAGACTGTTTCATATAGAACATATTATAGGTCTTATTATCCTATTAGGCGTTAAATATAGTGCAAGGGCTTGACCCAACCTGAATAGTTAACTAAATGCATTCAGGCATAGGGCAGCTTCTCTTATGTGATATCATGCTTGTCTTTTTTACAGCAGCTCCGGCCACGAGCCGCTAGATCCAAAGACAAAGTTATGTGAACCCTAGAATATGTCAGCCAAACCCTGTCAACATGTATTTATAATATATAGGACATATCAACCTGGACATATTGTGACGCTGTATTGTAACACTATAAAGACAGGATTCACTATGTTGCTTAGTATATGTACACATCTCTTTTTTACCCTTTCAGAGTATTCAGCAAACAGGAATATGGTATAAAACATTATAATGTTACAACAAAAAAAAAAACAAGTAATCCAACAATGTTTGAACATATTACTGTGTGTTAGAGTCTTTTACTGCTTAGCCCCAAGATTTTGTGAGCATAACAATGTGTGCTATAGTAAAGTCCTGGTGGTCTTGTGTCGCATCAATAATATAGGCAGTCCAATATGATATAAGGAGTGGCAGATGTGGACGTTTAGGCCCGATTAAGTTATCTGGTATAAGTAAGTTTTTATTTTTATCAAAGGCAATTTCCAACGGGTGACTTTTAGCCTCAAAGTAGTCCAGCCAGGCCGCAAGCTCCAAAGATACTCTTACCACAGACCCGGTTTTCCAGGGGCCACCCCCAAAACCCCACCGAACCGATACCTGTGGTGTGGATGTTGTCATCTGCCAGAGCCTCCCCGCTATGCTGGATGAAGCTGATTTCACTTGTATCACTGGGACGCTCCTCTCTGAGATTTGTGGGCTGTTTGGCCTCTCCTCGTTTGCCCTGTTATATTGTAGGTAGTTAGGTGGGAGAATATCAGTGTCGATGCACATCTTCTGTAGCTCCGGCCTCTCCGGTCGTGTCTTCAGGGCTCTATAGTTAGTCGTCAAAGAGCCATGCATAAGCAATTGGTCTTGCGGGGATTTTTCAATTAGGCATAGGCAGAGCTCTTCAAATTTGCGCCAATGTGGGTTGTTAAAGATGTCTTGTATGTCAGCTTCCTCCGTAGCAGCCATTTTAGATACCAGGTGACGCAGGAGTTTATTTTATTTATGATGCTGTATACTTAAGTCCTCTAAGGTCTGTCAAAGCTTAGTGGTAGTAAATGCAGATATTCGGTTTAGTAATTTGGTGTGTCCAGCTGTAGCTAAATACCTCAGACTCCCGAGGGGGATGGCGCTGCCTATTAGGTGCTGCCGCACTAGGCCTTTGTAGTCTGATTTCGTGCTGCAGCTTAAAAAATACAGCTTAATTTGGTGATATAGTATGCTACTGAACAGTAGTTCAATACCAGATATAAATTTGGGTAATTAGCTGTAGTAGGATTCTCTGAGTCGGCGGATTAGGAGAAATTCAGCTGGAGCTCCAAAAAGTGTGACCGATCCGATCACTGTTCAGACACGCCCCCCAGGCTGCAAAGTTTTTAATGAACTTTCTATAGAAGTTTGAAAAGTCCATAAACCTTTGGATATCTTTTTTAGACCTTGGTATCGGCCAATTCCTTATGGTTTGTACCTTATTTTCTTCCATGTTTATGCCACTTGGAGAAATCTTATGTCCTAAAAATGTGATTTCTTTAGAGTTAAATATACATTTTTCTGGTTTATCATAAAGGTTGTTGCTTCTGAGGCGAGATAATACTATGCGTACATGTTTTATATGTTCTGGTAATGTTGTGGAGTATAGAGATGGGGGGCAGAGCTAACCGCCATAGTAAATGGACGCAAGCTAGGGAAGCTCCGCCAAAAATATAGCTACTGAAGGCGTTCAAAGACACCTACCTACTTGTCACTAGACCCGCAAATTCTTGCAACACATCAGAGACCTGACGAGGGTTTGTGAGCAAGTGATTCAATAGCGTAAATGCCGGCTTTAGACCAACAACAAGCGACAGTGATTGTGGCCTACCTCAAAGATTTACATCCTAGCTGCGTCATCCTCTCAAGAAACGATCACCTACGATATTGAGACTCATTGCTAAGTGGGACCCTGATGTTACAGTGACGGAAATTGGATTCCCTACCCTCCAAGATACCACTTACATTAAAAGCAGGGAAACAGGCTTGCAGCTGCTCATATATATGCATAAAAGTATCTCCATGGAGCTGGCAACTTCACTTTGGGCAGCATTATGTGATCGACTTGATTTACATTATGCAGTACTGGTGGACACTTTGAAAAATGCAATTAGCGCTCCTTACGCTACAGTGCTTGCCGAAGATACACATACCAACACGGCAGACTCCTTTATCAGATAATGGTTACACTACCTTGCATAGCATAACTAGCCAGCAGCACATACACCATGGAGAGTCTGAGCCTGTCGAAGAACCGGAATGGAGAGTGCTAGAAATAGCGAAACACCTGGAACCTACTCAGGCTCTAGATCCGGACTCAGAATTAGTGTTGCGACAGCGGACCGTAAGCCTTTCATACATCAAGGGAGGAACCATCATTGCACCTCTTCAGGGACCCCTGACATATCAGCCACAGCAGCCTAAAGACAGCTCTCCCCACATCAGCACAGCCGGAGCAATACATAAGGGGACTGTCTAGAGGAGCACTTTATACACATTACCGATAGTGTGGACGCACTCCAATCACTGAAAAGGCTCCGGTGGAAGACCGGAGTGGGTTAGATCCCTAGCCCCTTTCTTTATATAGCAGTAAATGCATAGTCTTGACACTCAAGCAGACTGCTGTAGTTTTATTGGATCCCCTGCCTCAAAACGTATTATATGTATATCGCAAATCACTAAGGCCTAGATTTAGAGTTGCGCGGTAGCCGTGAAAACCAGCGTTAGAGGCTCCTAACGCTGGTTTTGGGCTATCGCCGGTATTTGGAGTCAGTCAGGAAAGGGTTTAACGCTCACTTTCCAGCCGCGACTTTTCCATACCGCAGATCCCCTTACGTCAATTGCGTATCCTATCTTTTCAATGGGATCTTTCTAACGCCGGTATTTAGAGTCGTGGCTGAAGTGAGCGTTAGAAATCTAACGACAAAACTCCAGCCGCAGAAAAAAGTCAGGAGTTAAGAGCTTTCTGGGCTAACGCCGGTTTATAAAGCTCTTAACTACTGTGCTCTAAAGTACACTAACACCCATAAACTACCTATGTACCCCTAAACCGAGGCCCCCCCACATCGCCGCCACTCTATTAATTTTTTTTAACCCCTAATCTGCCGACATCCAAGATGGCGTCCCTCGAATTCCGATTGGCTGATAGGATTCTATCAGCCAATCGGAATTAAGGTAGGAAAATTCTGATTGGCTGATGGAATCAGCCAATCAGAATCAAGTTCAATCCGATTGGCTGATCCGATCAGCCAATCAGATTGAGCTCGCATTCTATTGGCTGTTCCGATCAGCCAATAGAATGCGAGCTCAATCTGATTGGCTGATCGGATCAGCCAATCGGATTGAACTTGATTCTGATTGGCTGATTCCATCAGCCAATCAGAATTTTCCTACCTTAATTCCGATTGGCTGATAGAATCCTATCAGCCAATCGGAATTCGAGGGACGCCATCTTGGATGACGTCCCTTAAAGGAACCGTCATTCTTCAGTTGGACGTCGGAGGAAGAAGATTGATCCGCGCTGGAGGTCTTCACGATGGAGCCGTTCCTCATCGGATGAAGATAGAAGATGCCGCTTGGATCAAGATGGTTGCCGGTCTGGATCGCCTCTTCTTCCCGGATAGGATGAAGACTTTGGAGCCTCTTCTGGACCTCTTCAGCCGCAGGATTATGGATCGCCAGCCCCCGCTTGGGTTGGATGAAGATTTTGGAGCCAGGACCGATCGGTGATACCCGGCGAGGTGAATATAAGGTAGGAAGATCTTCAGGGGCTTAGTGTTAGGTTTATTTAAGGGGGGTTTGGGTTAGATTAGGGGTATGTGGGTGGTGGGTTGTAATGTTGGGGGGGGTATTGTATGTTTTTTTTTACAGGCAAAAGAGCTGAATTCTTTGGGGCATGCCCCACAAAAGGTCCTTTTAAGGGCTGGTAAGGTAAAAGAGCTTTGAACTTTTGTAATTTAGAATAGGGTAGGGCATTTTTTTATTTTGGGGGTCTTTTGTTATTTTATTAGGGGGCTTAGAGTAGGTGTAATTAGTTTAAAATTGTTGTAATTTTTTTCTAATGTTTGTAAATATTTTTTTATTTTTTGTAACTTAGTTCTTTTTTATTTTTTGTACTTTAGTTAGTTTATTTAATTGTATTTATTTGTAGGAATTGTATTTAATTAATGTATTGATAGTGTAGTGTTAGGTTTAATTGTAGGTAATTGTAGGTATTTTATTTAATTTATTTATTGATAGTGTAGTGTTTAATTGTAACTTAGGTTAGGATTTATTTTACAGGTAATTTTGTAATTATTTTAACTATTTTAGCTATTAAATAGTTCTTAACTATTTAATAGCTATTGTACCTGGTTAAAATAAATACAAAGTTACCTGTAAAATAAATATAAATCCTAAAATAGCTATAATATAATTATAATTTATATTGTAGCTATATTAGGGTTTATTTTACAGGTAAGTATTTAGCTTTAAATAGGAATAATTTATTTAATAAGAGTTAATTTATTTCGTTACATTTAAATTATATTTAATTTAGGGGGGTGTTAGGGTTAAAGTTAGACTTAGCTTTAGGGATTAATAAATGTATTAGAGTAGCGGTGAGCTCCTGTCGGCAGATTATGGGTTAATACTTGAAGTTAGGTGTCGGCAATGTTAGGGAGGGCAGATTAGGGGTTAATACTATTTATTATAGGGTTATTGAGGCGGGAGTGAGGCGGATTAGGGGTTAATACATTTATTATAGTAGCGCTCAGGTCCGGTCGGCAGATTAGGGGTTAATAAGTGTAGTTAGGTGGAGGCGACGTTGGGGGCGGCAGATTAGGGGTTAATAAATATAATATAGGGGGCAGCAGATTAGGGGTACATAGGGATAATGTAGGTGGCGGGGGTGTACGGAGCGGCAGATTAGGTGTTAAAAATAATATGCAGGGGTCAGTGATAGCGGGGGCGGCAGATTAGGGGTTAATAAGTGTAAGGTTAGGGGTGTTTAGACTCGGGGTACATGTTAGAGTGTTAGGTGCAGACGTAGGAAGTGTTTCCCCATAGCAAACAATGGGGCTGCGTTAGGAGCTGAACGCTGCTTTTTTGCAGGTGTTAGTTTTTTTTTCAGCTCAAACAGCCCATTGTTTTCTATGGGGGAATCGTGCACGAGCACGTTTTTGAAGCTGGCCGCGTCCGTAAGCACCGCTGGTATCGAGAGTTGAAGTTGCGGTAAATATGCTATACGCTCCTTTTTTGGAGCCTAACGCAGCCATTGTGTGAACTCTAAATACCAGCGGTATTTAAAAGGTGCGGCCAGAAAAAAGCCAGCGTAGCTAACGCACCCCTTTGGCTGCAAAACTCTAAATCTAGGCGTATGGGACTTGTTTTATAATCCCAATGTAAAGGCTCATTGAGATTATTATCTGCTCTTTTGATATGTTTTAATCTCATAGCCCTAATATTATATAACTTTTAAGTAATGCATAGTTCTGTATAGTCTTAATACATAGGGTCATGACTGTGGAGAACATATAGTGCACCTTTGGTATGCTATAGCAAAGTATTTCTACTAGACAGATATTGTGATGCCCCCTCCCCACGCTATACTTTATAACAATGGTACACAAGTCAAATGCATAGTGTTTGTCTTTACAAAATATTTAATTTAGATCTTTGAATGCTGCCCATCCTAGGTTGGTTATGCACCTACTGGATACCTATTGTTTTCTTATGTTCCGTTCGTTAGGCTACTATCATTGGAGTCTGTTACTGGTTATGTTTTTTTCACGTTCTTTTCTTGAGCAAGCTAATGTTTACTACTGATTCTTACACTCATAGCCTATTAGATTCTATACACTTTTAGCAGTAGATATGCCTCCCACTTTTAACAGACATTCCACACAAAACATTTTCAACAAACACAACAGTGCTATGCTGCTTTATGTCAGCTACAATTTAACGCTCGGAGACAGCTCCAGACATTTCTGTAATCTAATATTTCATAATAGGACTTTGCTGTTAAGCCGGCTCTGTTACCGTACATATTATAATGCGATACTAAGGGCATTTAATGTTTCTCCCTATTCTTGTTTAAACTAACCACACACTGGAATAATAATGTGTGATCTCTATGGAATTCTATAAACATTAATTACTACAGTATAGGGATATGCTTTTTCAGCTCTCCAGTATAGAATGGGAGGCCAAATCTGCCAGATTTTGTCCCTATAGCGCAGAATCCATAAATACCCCTTCTCGCTGTCTTTTGGTTTACTAAGTCAGGGAAGCCTATTTTTATGGCTGCAATTAATCACCACGGGGGTGTTGCCAACGGCCGAGGTTGCACCCTGACGTTTGTTTTGCTTAGCAGTGCAGGTAATATAGAGTAGTTGCTTCCCTTATCTTAGAAAGTAGCCTGTCCCTTTTATTATCTCTGCCCTCCACGGTGACTCATACAGGTTATGGCCATTTAGTGTTAAGTCTAGAATGTATGTTACCTAATTATCTCTTCATCCTTACCCACTGCCCTTACCGTCCATTCCTTCATTCTAATTAATTATCCTCATAGGGAACTATGCTACTATGTCAGAACACTATGATGTATCCATTACTACAACCTACTAATAGAATAGCAGTAGTTAATATAGGTGCTGTCTTCAATATCTATGCATACTGTCATCTCTACCTACACGGCTTAAGCATATATACCAGTCAGTCAGATCACTCCTTCATATCGCCCCAGAAGTTACATAGTCTCATACAAAATACCTCTACTATGTCATTCTGAATGTCTGATGATATCTACCATAGTGCACTAACAACATTTTAAATTCCGACACTATAACTCATTTTCAGTCTGCATTAGATCTGGCCAGCTGACTATATATTGTACTGCCACTTATTTTAATCTCTCCTATCCTTACATTATCTAGAAGGGCATAGAGTCTCAACATTTAGACTTTGCTCCAGAAGCTCTGCCCCCCCTCCCATTCTATCTTGAGTGGTTTTGGCCCGCTGCACTTAACCCCCCCCCCCCAAATCACTATGGCCTGATACTGGTCATGACAAAATCCAAGTCTCCACATCATGATATTTTTGGATTAATTAGATTAAGGATTTCCTTCCTAGCTGATGTGGGGAACATTCGCCACATAATAACATAAAATGAAGTTCCATGTTACTTAGTCCAAACACTTTTTATCCAATTTATTAAGGCATTTGTGATTCCTCTTCTACATCTTCATCCCATATTACAGATCTCATTACCTTCATGCAAAAATAGAATTTGCAACACAGCTTTATATCCACTGGCTATAGCCCCTATTTCCTCCTCATTAAACACTTTCCATAGCTACCTATATATGTCCCTTCATGAGATCTTAGAAATACTATGTGAAGTCGTAATCTTTGTTTTTTTTTTTAACAATCTTTATGTAACATCACTATATATTCTGCCTTGATGTATTTACTGTGTTTGGACAAACATTGTATTTTGCCTTGGTTTTTTTTCCCCACAACTTCAATAAAAAGCGTTTAAAAAAAAATATATATATCATCGAGATATATGACGAGGAATATATCAAATATGTCTCTAAAGAGGCATTGCAGAGGCCGAATGGCATGACAGTGTACTTAATGCTGTCCGCCATTTGTCCCCTGATCCTGATTAAATTGTAAGCTCCCCTGAGGTCTAATTTAGTGAAATATTTGGCTCCCTCCATCCTTTCAATAATCTCAGGTATGAGGGGGAGCGG
Organism: Bombina bombina; assembly: GCF_027579735.1. Lineage (NCBI taxonomy): Eukaryota > Metazoa > Chordata > Amphibia > Anura > Bombinatoridae > Bombina > Bombina bombina. Next base: position 386,638,794 of record NC_069503.1, on the reverse strand, counting down.
ATACCATTTTTTTTATAGTTCTTTTGTTTAATTCTCTGTAATCCACTATTGGTCTATGTGAGTTATCTTTATTTATTACAAAGAATATCCCCGCTCCTGCTGGACAGGTTAAGGGCCTAATAAATCCCTTCCTTAAATTTTCATCAATATAACTTTTGAGGTGATATAGCTCTGGTTTTGAAAGTGGGAAATGTGTCAGCAAGTAATATCAGCGTAGAAGTTTTATAGGGCAATTTTATTTCTTATGTGGGGGTAGGTTCTCTGACTCCCTTTTATCAAAGACATCAGATAATTCCAAATACTCCTGCGGTATGTGAAATTCTGTGGTTAGCAATAGAGGAATTGATGGGTAACAGGTTTGTAGGCAAAATTCGGAGTTCAATTCTATAGTGAAGGTTGACCAACCAATATGAGGGTTGTGTAAAGTAAGCCATTTTAAACCAAGAATTAAAGGGAAAATAAGTGAGGTAATGACATTGAATGTGATAAATTCACTATGATGTGTTGGAGTAGTTACAAGTAGGGGTATAGTTATAGGACCTGAAGAAATAATGTTACCGTCAATAAGACGCACAAAAATAGGTGTTTGCTTTTTTTACCAGTGGTATTTTATTTACAGTTGTGAAAGTTTTATCTACATAATTTGCTGTAGCCCCGGAATAAATTATTGCTCTGGTGTTGACTCGAAGCTGTTCCCACTGTAAGAGAATTGATAAGGAGCAGTGAGATATCAAAGGTACGTGAGTATTTAAACAGTTATGAATATGTTGGGTCTTACCCCTTTTTTGACGAATTGAGAAGTGGACAGTCCTTAACACCATGGTCTTCTGAGGCACAGTACATACATAGGTTGTTAGATCGCCTCCTCAATTTCTCTTTAGGCGTGAGAGGTCCTTTCAAGACGCGTATCTCCATGGTTTCTGTGTTTGTTTTTGGTACAGATGGAGCGGTTGAATAGCTAGGGTATTTTTTAAATTGACTGTCATATGTTATTTTTTCTTGTTGCCTCTCCCTAATACATCTATCTAGGGTTATGCTAATTTTTATCAACTGTTCTAGGGTAGCTGGCAGGTCAGAACGTGCAAGTTCATCTTTCAGAGCGTCTGAGAGGCCCAGACAAAATTGGTTTCTAAGGGACAAGTCGTTCCATTGACTATCTTTAGCCCATTTTTTAAAATCAGTTATATATTCCTCAACTACTCGCCTGTTTTGCTTAAGGGACCTCATAACTGTTTCTGCAGTTAATTGCTTATATGGATCTTCATATAACTGAGATAGGGGCTTTAAAGAATTCTTCCAGTGAATCTAGGATTGAATCATTTGTCTTAAAATAGGTGTTTGCCCATATGCGGGGTTCTCCTCTAAGGTAAGATATTGTGGTAAGGACCTTTGAACGATTAGTGGGATAAGTGTTAGGGTAATGAGATCTAGCATGCACTTATTTAGGATCTTTTCAACTTTCTCGCAGTACTCTTTATTCTCCAACATGAGAGTGGGGAGAGCATTCATTCTCAATCCTCTTTACCCTATGGTGCAATAAGACAAGTGTTTCTTTGACAGCTTTTCAAACTGTTTAGATGATATCTCAGTAGGCAGAACTCTCAAAAAGTCTTTAGACACCTTAGTCAGGGTCGTAATTCTAGCGTCCTCCACATAACTATAGGTGAAAGTAGTATCACCTTTCTCTTTTAAAAGTAAAGTCTTTATATGTCCATCTGTCATGACAGTGGTGTGGGAGCTGTTGGTCAAACTATAGCCTCTAGTGGGAAATTTTCTGATTTGCAATGTACATTTTTAATGGAGTTACTAACTGTCATTCTGAAGTGTAATTTTTTTTATTCCAAGATCAGATTTTCATGCAAACTCAGGGGATGGCAATGGGTTCCAATGTCGTCCCCAATTACGCCAATATATACATAAACAATTTTGAATAAAAATTTGTGTATGAGAACCCTCTGTTCATTCGATTATGGTGGTCCTATATTGATTTTATTTTTGGCATGTGGGGGGTGACATTGGAACCCTGCTTGAATTGAATGGATCTACTAGGTTCATTAAGTTCAACATTTGTTTCAGTGAGTCACTAATTTATTTTTTTGATACAACTGTCTATAAAAAAGATAATGTTACGTGCTGACATTTACAAAAAGCTATTGATTGCAAAACAATTTGTTGAGATATGACAGTTCACATCCTTCCTCCTTATTGAACTCACTTCCATACAGTCAGTTTTTGAGGGTCAAGACGATAGTTTCAGATCCAGCCCTTGTGGAGGTGAGACTAAGGGAGATGGGGGGATTATTTTTGGAAAAATAATTGAGGAGAATATGAAGAAGGTACAAACCCTAAATAGGGAGGAATTGTTGAAAATACCTAATACTTTGTTAAACTGGCTTACAAACTCAATACGGTCCCTATTCTTATCATTCTGATTCAAACAGAGTAGACATATCATGAATATTATTAAAAAAACACTGGCACATTTTGAGGGAATGTAACCAATCTGTATCAAATTTTAAAAATATACAAATGCCGGCATATAGAAGGGCACCATCTTTGAAGGACTCACTTATTAAGAGTGATATTGGTAGTGGAAAACCCAGTAGACTGGGGTACATTATTAGTAAAAACAAAGGTTGCTATCCCTGCCTTGGGTGTTTTAGTTGTGGTAATATGATTAAAGGACAACAATTTGTCCATCCACATACGGGTACCATGTTTGATTTCAAGGACCACTATACTTGTATTTCTGATTTTATTATTTACCGAATTAAATGCCCATGTGGTTTGGTATACTGTATGTTGGAGAATTTACTAGGAAAGTGAGAGAGCGCAGGAGTCAGCATAAGTCCAATATCAGAAAGGGGGATGAGGATGCCCCTGTTTCTAACCACTTTGTGAAAGCGGGTCACCAGATATCACAACTCAGGTTTCAAGTTATAGAGCGAGTGAAGAGACACAGGAGGGAGGAGGAGGGGATTGAGAGCTGTTACTTAAGAGGTGTGAGGCCTTCTGAATTTTCAAGTTAGACACTTTACATCCCAAAGGCCTAAATAGAGAAATAGATTGGTCCCTTGTTCTCTAATACAAGTTAAGACTTCCCTATGTGCTTGATTAGATTCCCTTGAATTCTTATAAAAGGTTTGATGAGGTATTTTTCTTAATACTAAAAAGAAAATAAATTGTGCCATTACCAATCTCTCAGAGGGATTTTGTATATATATGATATGTATTAAGCTGTACTTATTTGTTTATTATAGATTTTAAACGAAAATAATTGTATATTGCTAGGTTGATGTAGTATCAATGTTTGTCCAGCATATAGTGATGTCATAATAAGGTGATTATGCACCTGTGAGTATGTCTACCTGTATGGTATAAAGGGGTGTGTTTTACACTAGTTGGATGTTCACATGATTAAGGGCTGAGTTCCCAAAATGTTGTGTTCTGTTCTCTTGTCCTAAAATAATGTTTGAAGATTAACCATTGCTGGTGCTGTTGCTATTTTCTTCAACTGTATTGACTGTAAGGAACAGATCTCCTCTCTGGCAACCTGCAAGGCTCTGCTGGATGTGTTGAACTCCTATTCCTGTTTTGTTAGTTTTTCACACATGGCTTCTCCATTTTGGCTTTATTTTTGTTAAATAAATCATGACATGTCATGTTTTGTTGTTTATCTGAGGTTGTATTTACCTAATTTTAAGACCTGCTAAGGACCAGATGATTGTTACTATGTCCTGATGTAAAACCATAGACTTCAAAGAGGGTGTACTTTCTTGTTTACACGACTGTATGCGTGCGTGTGTGTGTGTGTGTGTATATATATATATATAAGTATACAGTAAGATCAGCACTCACCAGCATCACCATCATCACTGTGCACGGCCATGTAAATCCATCCAAAGTAGAAGCAGCATGTGAAAAGGATCCGGTGTGTATCCCAATAGCTTCACAGCAGCATAGAAAGCCAGCACCAGAGAGTAAAATGATTGATTTACTCTTTGGTGCTGGCTTTTTATGCTGCTGTGAAGCTATTGGGATACACACCGGATCCTTTTCACATGCTGCTTCTACTTTTTTTTTATATATATTGTTACAAACTGCTATTTGTAACTGGCCCTTTAAATGGAAAATTGCCCTGCTTCCCTGGATTGTGGAGAAGCCTATTTGCCAGCCTCCTTCCTCATGACTATGGCCCCTGGAAGATTGTGCCCCTGAAAACGTATTAACTTTTATTGGGTGTGTATGGCCCTTTAAGAACCGTCTGGGGACATATTGTGACTTTGGTGAACAATTCCAGAGTGTTCCACAGAAAGGGAGCACTGTTACAAAAGCATTAGTTTTCATTGTGTACCATTAAGTGCTATGTGACAGACCCTTCGGTCAGAACTGAAATAGTTAACTTTGTTCAGCTTCAAGAAGCTATTTTCTAAATACAAGTTTGCTGGCATCAGCTCTAATTAAGTTTAGTGATAAACATTCCCATTGTCTAATCACCTCCAGAGTCAGACTGCTAGTTGATAAGATGGACTGCATTGTTTTCTTGTGTGTAACTTGTTATCTGCTGAAGTAATGTAATTCTATTGTGGCTTGTCAAAGGGCGTTGTCTCTCTATCTAAATGTACCAAATGTGTGATTGGGGATTTTATGCCTCCCCCTGAGAGTGTCCTTTTTGCATGTAACCTCAATAAAAACCAGGCTGGGTGTTCCAGCAGCTCAGACCTCTTCTGACCCTCTAACTTGCAGCCTTGACTCATGTTTGTAGGGGACAGCTATAATCACTACAGGGATTGCTATGCTCTTCATACTCCCTTAGTTACTGAGCTCTTGTAAGAGCTCTTGTTCCTGATCCTGCTTTGCTCTAGAGAAGGAAGAGGTTCACCTACTGGAGCCTGGTCGCAGGTCCAGGGCGCAGAGCAGACGGCGAGATACCAGCCCAGCACCGGTGGTTCGTAGAGTCTGCATTACTTATGGTGGCTACGCAGTAGTTATGGTGTCTATGGTGCTGATGTTCCTTTGGTGAGCGCTAGGAGCATCCTTTTCTACGGTCCAACTTCCAGCCAGCCTGGAGGCAACCGTAACATTTGGCGGCAGCGGTGGGATGGCGTCCTAGCGCAAGGAGCAGCACCCCAACAGCACTGGTATCGTATGAGAGTTATTGAGGGCAACGCTAGCCACTGCGCAGCATCCCTACCTACAGCAGCATGGAGCTGACAAGACACTGGTCAGAACCCTGTGAAGAGCACCTCAACCTGATCCGTCGCTATGAGGGCGCTGATTTCGTTCCAGAGGTAAAGAGTCGGCTAGTCCGATATGGTCCAGACCCCGCGCAGGAGGTAGTCAGTCGAATCATCCGGGAATTGGATACTGAGAACGAAGCGGCACGAGCCTTTGAGCGCCAACTGTGGAGTTTGGGGGTATGGACACCTGGTCTCCAGTGAGAAAGTGAGTTACAGGGAGCGGAGAGCAATGACCTCCCTCCCCAGCGGCAGCCTGAGCTACAGGGAGAGGAGAGCAGCGACCTCCCTCCCCAGTGGCAGTATACCGTGCAGAGGGAAGAGACAACCGGTCTCCTTCCCCAACCAGAGATACCCGAGGCAGCAGGCCTCATAGACTGGTCCTGGGAGGACCCCCAGCAGGCAGGTGGAGATGGGACCGCAGTCTCTCTAACGGCCCTACAGGGATGCTGGGCAGGCGGCCCAAATCCCCAGTGACAGACCCAGCTACAGGGAGGGGAGAGCATCGACCTCCCTCCCCAGCCGGAGTGTGCCTTCCAGGGAGAGGAGACAACTGGTCTCTCTCCCCAGCCGCAGCATGTTCCACATGGAGCGGAGAGCATCGACCTCCCTTCCCAACGGCCGCCGGAGTATCAGGAGGAGGAGGTAAGCCAATCTCCCCCTCCCCAGCTAACTCCTAACTTGGGCCCAGGGTTAACAGTGGAGATGTTAACCCCCACTGACCCCCACATTCCCTTTGCCACCGGGCAGGACTATGCCCCAATTCCCCCAGCAGAAGAGCTGGCATCAGGACAGAGCGCTGCTGGCCTCTGCCCTACAGACCCCCTTGTTACAGGACTGGCCTGCAAACCCCTCACCCCAGCAGAAGCGCTGGCACCAGGGCAGAGTGCCACTGGCCTCTGCCCCCCAAGTACCACCAGCTATTTGCCCAGCTGCGCCAGGAAGGCCGAAGATGCTACACTTTCATCCTACAACCTGGAACCTACAGGCCAGTACTACTTATTGTGCGGGGGCTACATTGCTGCTAATGTTTATTTGTGGGTGGGTTGCGAGACTAACTTAGGCACTGACCGACAGAAGGTCAGGTGCCTGGTTAGTCTCCCTCCAAAAGGGGAGATATGTTACAAACTGCTATTTGTAACTGGCCCTTTAAATGGAAAATTGCCCTGCTTCCCGGGATTGTGGAGAAGCCTATTTGCCAGCCTCCTTCCTCATGACTATGGCCCCTGGAAGATTGTGCCCCTGAAAACGTATTAACTTTTATTGGGTGTGTATGGCCCTTTAAGAACCGTCTGGGGACATATTGTGACTTTGGTGAACAATGCCAGAGTGTTCCACAGAAAGGGAGAACTGTTACAAAAGCATTAGTTTTCATTGTGTACCATTAAGTGCTATGTGACAGACCCTTCGGTCAGAACTGAAAGAGTTAACTTTGTTCAGCTTCAAGAAGCTATTTTCTAAATACAAGTTTGCTGGCATCAGCTCTAATTAAGTTTAGTGATAAACATTCCCATTGTCTAATCACCTCCAGAGTCAGACTGCTAGTTGATAAGATGGACTGCATTGTTTTCTTGTGTGTAACTTGTTATCTGCTGAAGTAATGTAATTCTATTGTGGCCTGTCAAAGGGCGTTGTCTCTCTATCTAAATGTACCAAATGTGTGATTGGGGATTTTATGCCTCCCCCTGAGAGTGCCCTTTTTGCATGTAACCTCAATAAAAACCAGGCTGGGTGTTCCAGCAGCTCAGACCTCTTCTGACCCTCTAACTTGCAGCCTTGACTCATGTTTGTAGGGGACAGCTATAATCACTACAGGGATTGCTATGCTCTTCATACTCCCTTAGCTACTGAGCTCTTGTAAGAGCTCTTGTTCCTGATCCTGCTTCGCTCTACAGAAGGAAGAGGTTTACCTACTGGAGCCTGGTCGTAGGTCCAGGGCGCAGAGCAGACGGCGAGATACCAGCCCAGCAGCGGTGGTTCGTAGAGTCTGCATTACTTATGGTGGCTATGCAGTAGTTATGGTGTATATATATATATATATGTGTGTGTGTGTGTGTGTGTATATATATATATATATATATGTATGTATGTATATATAAATATATTGGTAAAGAAAACAATGATTTCTCTTCTAAATCTGCGAAAGTACTCTTTACTTGAGGGAATGAGAATCATTTTTTTGATTAGGGATTCCAACACTCTTAATATGTGAATAGCTGAGATTATCCTTAGAGTGAAATAGGCACTGTACTGTAATTTCTTTTCACCCTTTATGTGTTCCAAATGATTTGTTATACCTAATGTGGAATATTAAATGTGTGGAAAACTGTTCCTTCATGTTTATTTTAGTGTTTGAAATGGCTAGTTATGCCCATTGAATTAGTTACCTAATGGTTCTCATGGATATTCCTATCTTCATGGTCTGAGCCTGCAGGTAAAGCAGACCTGCTCATGTTATCTCCATTTACATACATATGTATTCTTATTTAGTGTAGGTGGTGGTTTCAAACATGAAAAAGGTACATTTGCTGTTTGCAAACTGATAAATACACTCCACCTAATGACAAAAGCAAAATATGCTGTAAACTCCCCGATGGTTAATGTAAGCATCACTTGTTATATTGTCAAATTGAATTTGCTTAAAATGTTGCAATAATAATAAGCCCCATATTTTTACAGCCAACATAAAAGATACAGATTGTTTAATGAGAGAGTTATTGTAGAGATTTCTTTCCACAATCACTGAAATAATGGCAGGTTCAAATATCATTGTTTAACAGACCTCAAATATTACCTTTACCATGGGTATCTGATTTGGTGAGAAAGATGAAATAGCTTTTTTATTCTGAGCATACTTGAAAAGCCTTTTGTCTGAGATAAACTTGTTTTCTTTTAATATAATTATCAACAACAAAGCTCTTATTTATGGAATCTGAGAGGTCTTGAACAAAGAGAATAAGGAAGTGGGACATCTTGTTATCACCCTTTTAAAGTCACTTTTAAATGGAGGCCTGACCTGTCTTGTAACCCTGTATGTATCTGATGATGTAATAATGCAATAAGAGTAGCTGATGCATTGTGAGCTAGCCCCCACACAGTATTTAACCCCTTAATGACCACAATGTACCCTGTATGTCATTGGTTGTTAAGGGTTTTTTCAGGACATAATAGCACAAGTCTAGCAAGAACACACTATTAATGCCCTCCCTCCAGCAGGCTTTGTGGAATAGAGCAGTCTCAACGCTGGTGGCAAGACCACGCTATAAAACAATCAAGTCCCAAAAAAAGGCCAGCGACATACAGGGTACGTCGCTGGTCCTTAAGGGGTTAAACACTACATCAGCTTCAAAGGGCTCAGACTGAGAAAGTGGCCAGTGAGATTTCACAGTGTAAACTCATCACTATAAACAATTCTGCTTGTTAGGCTCTAATAAGTCAGATAGCAGACTAACCATGTTAATCCTACCTAGACTGGAGGAGATACAGCAGAATTGCATGTACTTGCCAGTCATTTTAAAAGCGTTATACAGGGAGTGCAGAATTATTAGGCAAATGAGTATTTTGACCACATCATCCTCTTTATGCATGTTGTCTTACTCCAAGCTGTATAGGCTCGAAAGCCTACTACCAATTAAGCATATTAGATGATGTGCATCTCTGTAATGAGAAGGGGTGTGGTCTAATGACATCAACACCCTATATTAGGTGTGCATACTTATTAGGCAACTTCCTTTCCTTTGGCAAAATGGGTCAAAAGAAGGACTTGACAGGCTCAGAAAAGTCAAAAATAGTGAGATATCTTGCAGAGGGATGCAGCACTCTTAAAATTGCAAAGCTTCTGAAGCGTGATCATCGAACAATCAAGCGTTTCATTCAAAATAGTCAACAGGGTCGCAAGAAGCGTGTGGAAAAACCAAGGCGCAAAATAACTGCCCATGAACTGAGAAAAGTCAAGCATGCAGCTGCCAAGATGCCACTTGCCACCAGTTTGGCCATATTTCAGAGCTGCAACATCACTGGAGTGCCCAAAAGCACAAGGTGTGCAATACTCAGAGACATGGCCAAGGTAAGAAAGGCTGAAAGACGACCACCACTGAACAAGACACACAAGCTGAAACGTCAAGACTGGGCCAAGAAATATCTCAAGACTGATTTTTCTAAGGTTTTATGGACTGATGAAATGAGAGTGAGTCTTGATGGGCCAGATGGATGGGCCCGTGGCTGGATTGGTAAAGGGCAGAGAGCTCCAGTCCGACTCAGACGCCAGCAAGGTGGAGGTGGAGTACTGGTTTGGGCTGGTATCATCAAAGATGAGCTTGTGGGGCCTTTTCGGGTTGAGGATGGAGTCAAGCTCAACTCCCAGTCCTACTGCCAGTTTCTGGAAGACACCTTCTTCAAGCAGTGGTACAGGAAGAAGTCTGCATCCTTCAAGAAAAACATGATTTTCATGCAGGACAATGCTCCATCACACGCCTCCAAGTACTCCACAGCGTGGCTGGCAAGAAAGGGTATAAAAGAAGAAAATCTAATGACATGGCCTCCTTGTTCACCTGATCTGAACCCCATTGAGAACCTGTGGTCCATCATCAAATGTGAGATTTACAAGGAGGGAAAACAGTACACCTCTCTGAACAGTGTCTGGGAGGCTGTGGTTGCTGCTGCACGCAATGTTGATGGTGAACAGATCAAAACACTGACAGAATCCATGGATGGCAGGCTTTTGAGTGTCCTTGCAAAGAAAGGTGGCTATATTGGTCACTGATTTGTTTTTGTTTTGTTTTTGAATGTCAGAAATGTATATTTGTGAATGTTGAGATGTTATATTGGTTTCACTGGTAAAAATAAATAATTGAAATGGGTATATATTTGTTTTTTGTTAAGTTGCCTAATAATTATGCACAGTAATAGTCACCTGCACACACAGATATCCCCCTAAAATAGCTATAACTAAAAACAAACTAAAAACTACTCCCAAAACTATTCAGCTTTGATATTAATGAGTTTTTTGGGTTCATTGAGAACATGGTTGTTGTTCAATAATAAAATTAATCCTCAAAAATACAACTTGCCTAATAATTCTGCACTCCCTGTAGTGGCTACAGTTCTGTTAAAAAAAAAAAAAAAGAGCCGTGCCTTTCTCTGAAGTCATTTATCCAGAAAAAAAATAATTATCCAGATTAATAATGGAGGAGCATTCAGGACTTAGAAACTTAAAGGGACAGTCAACACCATTATTTTTGTTGTATAAAAATGATAGATAATCCCTTTATTACCCATTCCCCAGTTTTGCATAACCAACATGATTATAATAATACACATTTTACCTCTGTAATTGCCTTGTATCTAAGCCTCTGCAAACTGCCCCCTTATTTCAGTTATTTTGACAGACATACATTTAATCCATTTGTTATGACTCCTAGGTAACTTCACGTGTGTGAGCTCAATGTTATCTATATGACACACATGAACTAATGCCCTCTAGTGGTGAAAACTGTCAAAATGCATTTAGATTAGAGGCGGCCTTCAAGGTCTAAGAAATTAGCCTATGAGCTTTCTAGGTTTAGCTTTCAACTAAGAATAACAAGAGAAAAAAGCAAAATTAGTGATAAAAGTAATTTGGAAAGTTGTTTAAAATGACATACCCTATTTGAATCAGGAAAGTTTATTTTGGATTGACTGTCCCTTTAACTAATGGGTGATATTATTTAGGACACTTTTAATTAATTAAAATATTTTCTATTTTTTGGAGGGGAAAGTGAGAAATGTGGAGTTTAGCTTGCAACTCCAATGAGTATGCAGTTAAAACAAAATGACTCTGGCTTTCATGTGGACAAATGAGAAGTTAAAGCATAGCATTGACTAAAGTGTTTGCCGTTGAATTTCCATGTTTTTACAAAAGATGTGCTAATTTAAAAAAGTGACCATATCTTCAGAAGCATATAATAGTAGAAAACATTTCAAAGCAGGGCCTTATTATATATAGCTTAGAGAAGAAAGATTGGAATATAATATAATATTAACCTTCACGTATATTAAATGATTTAATAAAAAGAGCATTTTTTCATTATTTTTTTTAACAAAAAGAGTAACACAAAAGAAAGGTATCACAATCGCAAGTTAGACGGAAATAGGTTCAGGGATAATTTGAGTGAGGAGTTCTTCACACTAGGGATGTTTAACTTTATTAAATAGACTTCCAGTAGATGTGGCAATAACAAATACTGGCCTTGATTCTAAAATTTTTGCTTGATATCTAAAAATTTGATTGGCCCACAACAGCACCAATAATGGCTGTTGATCACCATAAACACCAAAATGCAACTGCTCTCCAGGCTGCCCAAGTGCTCTCTTGAACTTATTAGTCCACTCATCCTCATTCTGCATGGTACAGCATTCTCTCATCCCCTGGCAGTCTCCTTTCTCTCAGCATGTCACAACTATTGATATTTGTAGATATGTTTCTTCCTTGTTTAATATTTAATTGATAGTGGTGATGTGTTCAGTATTAGTTTTTTTTTTATTTTGCGCAATCTTGTTCTTTAGGTCAGAGCATGCGCAGATTGGTGGCCGATATTGTTACTGTTTCTCTGATGTGTGTTATAAGTAATCTGTGGGTGTTGAGCATTCATCAATGGTACAATGGTGTTATTATTTGTATTTTGATCTCTCAGATGTCTAAAAAAAAAGCGTTATCAGGAGCCAAAAAATTCAAACTAGATTGAAATTGAGCCCACAGTTAGGAAATTTCAGAATGCCTGAGATATGCATTAAGCTATCCTAAGGATGAATAGCTTTGCCTTTCAATACTTTTCAATGGACAATGATGAAAGTCAATCATATAAAATAAAGGAGAGTTAATTATGTAATTAAGTTATTTTCTCTAGTAAAAAATAAAAGGTCATCATATTGTATAATTTCCCCCTTTCGTGTGTTTCCAATAATCCATTTTACTTGCTGGAGTGTATTAAATTGTATATAAACACCTCTTTTACCTTTTATTTTGTTATTTTAAGTTGCTGCTTTTGCCTATTGAAACTATTACCTATAGTGAAAATGTCAATACTGTAGTACTGACAATAGAAATGCTATATAAACTGTAGTCATCAACAGAAATTAACTGCCCAGTGGGGGGGGGGGGCAGAGAAAAAGACAGCCCAGTCTATTTAAAGGGATACTCAGGTTAAATAAAATGTTCATGACTCGGGGGGGCGGAGCTAGCCTAGGAGCCGAGTGGTCGCATCTTTCTGCAGCTCTGTAAAAGAGCATTATTTTATCTTATTTCCATGACCCCTCGGCTCCACAAACTTACCCAAAAGAAGCATTAATGATTACACAGAACACTCTGTATGAGACTTGATCTATATCGAAGTCTAGGAGGAGGTTAGCATCAAAAACTAACAGTGAGGCCTGGCACAGGAATCACACTACAGCGGCCATCTTTTTATAGACCCACGAGCTGTGTAACGTTAATACGTTTTGTGACAAGAGCGGCATAGGAATCCCAGCATAGAAAGTCCCAGCGGGCATCTCCTGGATATATTATAAGGTGCCCCGGTCTAGCTCGCTGCGAGAAGCGCACCTCTGACAGTTGAGCCATGCAGCTCGAGCTAAGAATCCTACTCAGAGCCCTAGAAGATCAGCTAGATCGACAGGCAGGGGAACTTACTAAAGAAATAAGGTTGGCATTCTCCTCTTCTATCCCCGTGATAAGCACTACAGAATCCAAGGTCTACCGGGAAGTACTGGCCTCAGACGGGGCTCAGGAGAGCCTAAGTGAAATGGAAGGAGCTGGATGTCTGACAGGCGAGTACAATATGGAAGTCCCATATCCAGATCGCACGCAAGCTCTCTACACATACCGCGATTCGATGGAGCTTGATGCGAGATGTTGGGAGTATCTCTTCTTGAAGGAGGGTACTCTCTCAGCGGGGGCAAATACACTTGGTCAGAGTTATTGCCCAGTTGGACCCGGACAGGGCTCTAGCCCAAAAACGCTTGCAAAAGTCGCTGCACTCACGGTTCTTATGCAGCTACCAACCTGTCCTTATGTTTCTACTGGTCCTTTCTTACAGGAACTTATCTTTTTGAGGTGGGAGATAAAGCCAGATCGGACATTAAGTCTGTTCACTTACATCATTCCCATGGCCCTGAGATGCCCGCTGGAACTGCTGCATCCTCTACTAGGCCTCCCCACTACGCAGCCCTTCAATTACACTCCTTTTCGAAAAGGGATTGGATAAATACAGTATTATACCTATTAAAGTTTGTGCAGGTCAGGTCTATATATACACAATGACACTTGTCTACAAGTCCTAATGATGACCCCTGAGTTTGAATTGGTTTTTAGATCCTGAACGGACATATTGGACTCATGTTGGGGACTGATGTCTCCCTCAGACATTTTATTAATACATATCGTGTGGTTTTATCAATGTTTTAGAACCCTTTGTTACACAATGTTCTCTATCTCAGTACAATGCTGTTTCTGGCTTATATTTATTTAGCTTACATTATGTGAATACACTTATTTGATGATGCAAGTTTACTTTATGTTGTAGATATTGCTATGAGAATTCATTGAATATGCCATTTAGCAGAAGCTAGACAGTTAATGGGGTTCTGGCATTATATTGTTGCGTGTTATATTTAATATACTGGTCTCCTAGGACACATTGGCCTATAGCTTTATGTGGGGTAAATGTTTAAAAAGTATATGTGTTTACAAGTTATATCCCCATTTGTGACAGACAGATTTAGATAGTTATCTCTTAATTGAGTGGCCAACAGATGGGCTGACACTTTTAGTACAGTTAACGATTATACCTACTATATACTACATACCCTCTGCAGTATAGCCTTCATAGTTAAGCTTTCCTAGATTCTAGTGAAATCTCTCCCATTCAAGGTCTCATCACTAATGCTGATATCCGAGACAGTAAGTTTAATTCCCATATACTCCCCCTGACCTGTGTTATATAAGGTGTCTATAGTTTTGCAGAGTTAGGTAATTAAACACTGGTTTGTAGGCAGGATTGCATCTCTCAATAATAATATGTTTCTAACTGCTTAAACTGGGCTAATTTTGTGATTGCTGTAGTATAGTGCCTATAAAGAACTCTATCTCACAACCAGGTATTTCTTAACAAAACATGTATATTGATCCTGGACTCACAGATGTATGTATATATGTGTTCTCAAGCTAGCTTTTTGTATATGTCTGAGACAGATTTAGATATTTACCTCTTTATGTACTGGATCAAGCAGCCTAAGAGTTTGCTGTCACCTTTAATGTAGGCATTTATATGTATGTGCACTGTACTGTGCGATTTGAGACTTATAATGCATTAAGCTATCTTTTATTTAACACTAGTCTACATTATAATAGCTAAGTTTTCCTAATTTACCTAATGCTGTTAGATTTTATATGTTCATTCTCTAGTTAAATGCTTATCTGCAATTGCACCAATGATGTTTATCTCTTAACTTGCTAATGTCTAGAGGCCCATGTATATTCAGGTTTAGGCCTTAGACCCAGATCCCAGCTGGCTCCCACAGGGTAGCAGAGTCATACTATTTATTATTTACAGCATATTTAGGTAAGCTACCTACAGAAACTAGTTTAGATAGCAAACATTTGGTCTTGCATTTTTTATGTTTTGATTCGCTTGTTTTAACACACAGTATGTTCTATAAACAACAGTTTAACAGGTACTATAAAATAGCCAGAGAGGCTCCTTAATACAAAATATATTTATATATTTATGTACTTTCTGTCTATTTGTGTTGAAAAGAGATTTAAAAAGCATGTGATAAGAGGCAGCCCTCAAAGGCTTAGAAATTAGCATATTAGCCTACCTATGTTTAGTTTAAACTAAGAATACCAAGAGAAAAAAGAAAATTTGATGATAAAAGTAAATTGGAAAGTTGATTAAAATTAAAAGTCCTAACTGAATAATGAAAGTTTAATTTATACTAGACTGTCCCTTTAAAGAGACATAAAACCCAAATCTTTTCTCTTTCATCATTCAGAAAGAGCGTGCAATTTTAAACAACTTTCCAATTTACTTCTATTATCTAATGTGCTTCATTCTCTTGATATCCTTGTTGAAATGCATATCTACATAGGTTCAGGAGCTGCTGATTAGTGGCTGCACATAGATGCCTTGTGTGATTGGCTCACCCATGTGCATTGATATTTCTTCAACAAGGATACCTAAAGAATGAGGCAAATTACCTTATAGAAGTAAATTAAAATGTTTAAAATTGTATTCTCTATCTGAATCATGAAAGAAAAAAATTTGGATTTCATGTCCCTTTAATAATGACATTTTACCCATGTTTGCTTACTCTTATTGGATTAATTGTGATAGCTATTGGATTAGGGTTTTATATGGTATTTTTAAACAATGTATCCATGTTACCTTGATGTTAGCTAGTGCTAGTTACATCTCTTAATGGGGTGATTATTATTGTTTAATACAAAACAGGTTTTATAAGCCTCAACTGGGCTGTATTCTAGACCATATTTACTTTTGCTTCTGAAGAATATTATGGATCTATGTACACAATCTTTTTATTCACATTTATTTATTCTTCAGAATTTCCTTTCAATAAACAATGTAAAATACACAGCTAAGCTAATAATAGTAATATAGTCATCATTTGGGAGAAAATGTAATTGAATATTCCCATTATTCAGATATTTAAGCTTGGGTTATGGGGTCTTTATTAATGTTAATATGTGTATATCTGCTGGAATAGGAATTCACTATGCAGTAGGTTATACTAATCATATAATTTTAGTTACTGATTTTTAAGACTAGCCTTTTTCAGAGTAACGTAGCTTTGCACTTAATAAAGGTTGCTTTGTGGATGAGGTCTCAAATAACCTATGAACCGCATATACAGTACATGTGAAAGCATTTGTTTGTTTTCAAATTGTAATTTTTCAATTTATTTTGTTCTTTCAGATTTTTCAGATTTTCCGTGGCACTGGTATAGAAATTTCAGATGAAAAGCTTAATGAATTTTGGGAACTGGCCTCCACAAAACATCCAAAAGGACTGGTTTCAGTTGAATCAATGAGAAATATAATTAATGAGATGGATAAAGGTGTCCTTAAACTAACTTTAAATTAAAACATGGACTTGAATGCATGTTGAAATATTGTCATGTCTCTTTACTGTGATTCTTTCTTGTATTTCTCCTGTAGAAATTAATATTTATAAGGTCATGTGAATAACGTCTTATACCTTTTGTTGATTAACTCATTTTATGTGTTACTGTATAGAAAAATATGTGTATTACTATTACTAGATGCAAATATCATTCAAGTTGCTTCAGTCTATTAAAACAATCAATTATAAACTTAATTTTCCTTTGGTATAAGAAATCGCCTTTCTATCAGACAAATGATAGTAACTTATTGTTAGTATAATTAGGGAATATGATTCTGTAATAAACAGTTAACTGTTTGCCTGACTGGGCCTGCTTCTTCAGCTGCCTCAGGTGGAATACTGTTGTCCCAGAATATAACAAGCTGGAATCAATAACTGAGAGGCCCAATGTACCACAAACCCTTACTGGGACACTGCAGGTCAAACACAGTAACCAAGGATGGGTCCTGGGTGAGAAGAATAAGACCAAACATAGAAGCTGAACTCTCTCTAGTACTTTAATCAGCACTTACAAAGCAAAAGAGCAAATAAGTACTAGAAAGTAACTTCAAATGAATAATTCTATATTCCAAAGGGAAATATACAGTACCTTGGTAAAAGTTTGGTCTCACTATCCAGACGAAAACTTACTTGTGTAGGTAACTAGAAATAACAAAAGATCTTATTGAAAACAAGTTTATTCTAGTAGGAAGCAGAATGTAATTGTAAAAATGAATACGTTTAACCCCTTAATGACCACAGCACTTTTCCATTTTCTGTCCGTTTGGGACCAAGGCTATTTTTAGATTTTTGCAGTGTTGGTGTTTAGCTGTAATTTTCCTCTTACTCATTTACTGTACCCACACATATTATATACAATTTTTAAATGGACTTTCTAAAGATACAATTATTTTCATCATATCTTATAATTTACTATAAATTTTTTTTATAAAATATGAGAAAAAAAAACAAAAAAAACACACTTTTTCTAACTTTGACCCCCAAAATCTGTTACACATCTAACCACCAAAAAACACCAATGCTAAATAGTTTCTAAATTTTGTCCTGAATTTAGAAATACCCAATGTTTACATGTTCTTTGCTTTTTTTTTTTGCAAGTTATAGGGCCATAAATACAAGTAGCACTTTGCTATTTCCAAACCACTTTTTTTCAAAATTTACGCTATTTACATTGGAACACTGATATCTTCCAGGAATCCCTGAATATTCCTTGACATGTATATATTTTTTTTAGAAGAAATCCTAAAGTATTGATCTAAGCCCATTTTGGTATATTTCATGCCACCATTTCACCACGAAATGCGATCAAATTTCACAATTTTTTTCACAAACTTTAGGTTTCTCACTGAAATTATTTACAAACTGCTTGTGCAATTATGGCATAAATGATTGTAAATTCTTCTCTGGGATCCCCTTTGTTCAGAAATAGCAGACATATATGGCTTTGGCGTTGCTTTTTGGTAATTAGAAGACCGCTAAATGCTGCTGCGCACCACGTGTATTATACCCAGCAGTGCAGGGGTTAATAAGGGAGGTTGTAGTGTTGATTTTAGCTTTAGTGTAGTAGACAACCCAAAGTGTTGATGTAGGCCAATTTTTGTATATTTCATGCCATTTCACTACCAAATGCGATCAAATAAAAAAAAATGTTCATTTTTTCACAAACTTTAGGTTTCTCACTGATATTATTTACAAACAGCATGTGCAATTATGGCAAAATGGTTGTAAATGCCTCTCTGGGATCCCCTTTGTTCAGAAATAGCAGACATATATGGCTTTGGCATTACTTTTTGGTAATTAGAAGGCCGCTAAATGCCATTTTGCACCACACATGTATTATGCCCAGCAGTTCAGGGGTTAATAAGGGAGCTTGTAGGGTTAATTTTAGCTTTAGTGTAGTAGACAACCCAAAGTATTGATCTAGGCCCATTTTGGTATATTTCATGCCACCATTTCACCGCCAAATGCGATCAAATAAAAAAAATTCGTTCCCTTTTTCACAAACTTTAGGTTTCTCACTGATATTATTTACAAACAGCTTGTGCAATTATGGCACAAATGGTTGAAAATGCTTCTCTGGGATCCCCTCTGTTCAGAAATAGCAGACATATATGGCTTTGGCGTTACTTTTTGGTACTTAGAAGGCCGCTAAATGCCACTGCGCATCACACGTGTATTATGGCTAGCAGTGAAGGGGTTGATTAGGTAGCTTGTAGGGAGCTTGTATGGTTAATTTTAGCTTTAGTGTAGAGATCAGCCTCCCACCTGACACATCAGACCCCCTGATCCCTCCCAAACAGCTCTCTTCCCTCCCCCACTCCACAATTGTCCCTGCCATCTTAAGTACTGGCAGAAAGTATGCCAGTACTAAAATAAAAGGTATATTTGTTTTTCTGTGTGTGTGTTTTTTAAGCATATTTACATATGCTGCTGTGTAGGTTCCCCCCTTAAAGGGACAGTCAACACCAGAATTTTTTATGTTTTAAAAGATAGATCATCCCTTAATTACCCATTCCCCAAATTTGCATAACCGACACAGTTATAATAATACATGTTTTATCTCTGTAATTACCTTGTATCTAAGCCTCTGCAGACTGCCCCCTTATTTCAGTTCTTTTGACAGTGCAAGAATTCACAGACTATACGTATATGCATTTGTGATTGGCTGATTGCTATCACATGGTACAAGGGGAGTGGAAATATACATAACTTTGAAATTTGTTATAAAAAAATCTACTACTCATTTGAAGTTCAGACTAAGTGCAATTGCATTGTCTTGTTATCTTACATTTGTTGATTATACAAATCTAATGTGTTGACTGGTCCTTTAATAGGGTGTTCCTACAGCAGTTTTGAATGAAATCTCTTATCAACTGCTTGTCTGAGTACTTTGTTAGAATAAAAGAAAGCTTAAAGGGACAGTCTACCATAGAATTTTATTGTTTTAAAAGATAGATAATCCCTTTACAACCCATTCCCCAGTTTTGCATAACAAACACAGTTATTAATATACTTTTTACCTCTGTGATTACCTTGTATCTAGGAACCTTCTTCCAGCCCCCTGATCACATGACTGTGACTGTTTATTATCTATTGTCTTAAATTTAGCATTGTTTTGTGCTAAATCTTAAATAACCCCCTGTGCCTGAACACAGTGTTATCTATATAGCCCACGTGTACTTTCTGTCTCTTTGTGTTGAAAAGAGATTTAAAAAGCATGTGATAAGAGGCAGCCCTCAAAGGCTTAGAAATTAGCATATGAGCCTACCTATGTTTAGTTTAAACTAAGAATACCAAGAGAAAAAAGAAAATTTGATGATAAAAGTAAATTGGAAAGTTGATTAAAATTAAAAGTCCTAACTGAATAATGAAAGTTTAATTTATACTAGACTGTCCCTTTAAAGAGACATAAAACCCAAATCTTTTCTCTTTCATGATTCAGAAAGAGCGTGCAATTTTAAACAACTTTCCAATTTACTTCTATTATCTAATGTGCTTCATTCTCTTGATATCCTTGTTGAAATGCATATCTACATAGGTTCAGGAGCTGCTGATTAGTGGCTGCACATAGATGCTTTGTGTGATTGGCTCACCCATGTGCATTGATATTTCTTCAACAAGGATACCTAAAGAATGAGGCAAATTAGGTTTCTCACTGATATTATTTACAAACAGCTTGTGCAATTATGGCACAAATGGTTGTAAATGCTTCTCTGAGATCCCCTCTGTTCAGAAATAGCAGACATATATGGCTTTGGCGTTACTTTTTGGTACTTAGAAGGCCGCTAAATGCCACTGCGCATCACACGTGTATTATGGCTAGCAGTGAAGGGGTTGATTAGGTAGCTTGTAGGGAGCTTGTATGGTTAATTTTAGCTTTAGTGTAGAGATCAGCCTCCCACCTGACACATCAGACCCCCTGATCCCTCCCAAACAGCTCTCTTCCCTCCCCCACTCCACAATTGTCCCTGCCATCTAAAGTACTGGCAGAAAGTATGCCAGTACTAAAATAAAAGGTATATTTGTTTTTCTGTGTGTGTGTTTTTTAAGCATATTTACATATGCTGCTGTGTAGGTTCCCCCCTTAAAGGGACAGTCAACACCAGAATTTTTTATGTTTTAAAAGATAGATCATCCCTTAATTACCCATTCCCCAAATTTGCATAACCGACACAGTTATAATAATACATGTTTTATCTCTGTAATTACCTTGTATCTAAGCCTCTGCAGACTGCCCCCTTATTTCAGTTCTTTTGACAGACTTGTATTTTAGCCAATCAGTGCTCACTCCTCTGTAAATTCATGTGCATGAGCTCAATGTTATCTATATGAAACACATGAACTAACACCATCTAGTGGTGAAAAACTGTCAAAATGGATTTTGATTAGAGGCGTCCAAGGTCTAAGAAATTGGCATATGAACCTCCTAGGTTTAGCTTTCACCTAAGAATACCAAGAGAACAAAGCAAATTGGTGATAAAAGTTAATTGAAAAGTTAATTTGAATCATGAAAGTTTTTTTTTGGACTTGACTGTCCCTTTAATGCAGCCCTCTCACTCTTTCCTAAGAATCATTTAATCTTCAATCGGAGATTGCTTTACCGTCTCTAGTAATACATAGTACTCTAAAACTTGGATTTCTTTCTTAAGACAAAGTGAGTCCATGGAATCAGCAATTACTGTTGGGAATATCATTCCTGGCCAGCAGGAGGAGGTAAAGAGCACCACAGCAAAGCTATTAAGTATTACTTCCCTTCCCACAACCCCCAGTCATTCTCTTTGCCTTCAGTGCAAGGAGGAGGTTAAATTTAGGTGTCTGTTTAAGATTTCTTCTATCAAGATTGTTTTTATTTTGGAAGCCTGAATAGGCTTGATCTGATCTTCCCTGACAATCTGGGTCTAGCTGTACTCCACGTTAGTCTCTTCAGTAGGGCTGTGGTAGCTTTTAAGCAGTTAGGAACTTGTGTGGTAGGCCTCGCTGTGTTTTCCTTACAAGATAGCAGCTATCCCCATGCTGCAGGGGAAACTTAAGAGGAAGATTATAGAATCAGATAGTAAGGTATCGGATCCGGTTCAGGCTAACCAGGTTGCTGTTTCCCATAAGTCGGAAGAGCAGGATACTTCGGTAGCCTCTGATTCGGATAGTATAATTCCTTCTTCTGATGCTGAAGTGGTTTCCTTCAGATTCAAGCTTGACCACCTTTGTGTTTTGTTAAAGGAGGTTTTGGCTACTTTGGATGACTCAGATATGCCTATCGTTGTCAACCCTAAGAAGTCTAGCAAATTCAATAGATACTTTGATGTTCCCTCCCCGGAGGAGGTGTTTCCAGTACCAGACCATGTTACGGAGATTATTGCCCGGGAATGGGAGAGACCAGGAATTCCATTTTCTCCCTCATCAAGGAGTCTTGGCAGACGGTTCCCAAGGTGGAAGGGGCAATTTCTACACTGGCCAAGAGAACTACTATTCATATTGAGGATAGTTGCTCTTTTAAGGACCCTATGGATAAGAAGCTGGAAGCTTTCTTAAAGAAGATGTATATTCATCAGGGGTTACAATGCCTCAAGACATGAAGAACAAATTGAAAGGACGAGTAATTTTCATTCCTTTCGTAAGCTTTTCTTAGCTGATTCTAAGTCAGCATGAAGGGTCTGCCCCCTGATCCGGGATCAGATCAAGTGGGGGGGCAGACTCTATCAGTTCTCGCAAGCTGGGGAACAAGATGTCCCAGACCCATGGGCAGTGGACATAGTTTCCCAGGGTTACAAGTTAGAGTTCAAAACTTTTCCTCCCAGGGGCAGGTTCCACCTCTCAAGATTATTTGTAGATCAGATAAAAAGAGGGACGTTCTTGAAATGTGTACAGGATCTTTCCCTCTTGGGACTGATAGTTCAAGTCCCAATATAGGAACAGGGTCTCAGGTTCTACTGCAAACTGTTTGTGGTTCCCAAAAAAGAGGGAACTTTCAGACCCATTCTAGATCTAAAGTTACTCAACAACAGAGTACAGTCCTTCAAGATGGAGACTATCCGTTCCATTCTTCCTCTAGTTAAGGAGGGTCAATTCATGATGACCATAGACCTGAAGAATGCGTACCTGCACGTTCCCATTCACAGGGATCATCACACATTTCTGAGATTTGCCTATCTGGACAAACACTTTAAATTTGTAGGGCTTCCATTTGGCCTCACCACAGCTACCAGAATTTTCTCAAAGGTACTAGGAGCTCTATTGGCAGTAATTTGGTCCCGGGGAATTGCAGTGGCACCCTATCTGGACGACATTCTGGTTCAGGCGCCATCTTTGCAACTAGCAAAATCTCATGCAAAGATCTTGTTGTCTTTTCTTCATTCCCACGGTTTGAAGGTGAATTTGGAGAAAGGTTATATTGTTCCGGCTACAAGAGTAATCTTCTTAGGAACCATTATAGATTCCCTATCAATGAAAATATTTCTGACAGAGGTCAGAAGAGCCAAGATTGTCTCCGCTCGCCTGTCCCTACCGTCTGCGATACGGCCATCAGTGGCCCAATGTATGGAGGTAATTGGTTTGATGGTGGCTTCCATGGTCATAGTTCTCTTTGCTCGGTACCATTTGAGACCCCTACAGCTATGCATGCTCACTTAATGGAATGGGGATTTTGCAGACCTATCTCAGAGGATAGTTCTGGATCAATCAATAAGAGACTCCCTACCGTGGTGGCTGTCTCAAGAACATCTGTCCCAGGGGACATACTTTCAGAGACCCTCTTGGGTAATTGTAACCACGGACGCCAGCCTTTTGGGTTGGAGAGCAGTCTGGGACTTGTTGAAGGCGCAGGGACATTGGTCTCAGGAGGAAACTACTCTCTCCATAAACATTTTGGAGTTGAGAGCGATCTTCAATGCCTTGATGGCTTGGCCTCAACTGGCTCTAGCCCGGTTTATCAGCTTCCAGTCGGACAACATAACCTCAATGGTTTACATCAACCACCAGGGGGGCTATCGGAGTTCCTTAGCCATGAAGGAGGTGGCGAGGATCATTCAGTGGGTGGAGGCTCACAATTGCTGTCTATCGGCCATCCACATCCCAGGAGTGGACAATTGGGAAGCAGATTTCCTGAGCAGACAGACTTCCCATCCCGGGAAGTGGGAACTCCATCCGGAAGTGTTCTCCAGGTTAACAATCAAATGGGGGGTACCGGAATTGGATCTGATGAGCAGCCTCATGTGGAATACTGTTGAGCCTATGCATTCCATAGATATTAAGTTATTATCTTGCAAGGTTTTGTTTCTGCTATTTCTTCTGCTCGGAGGGTTTCTGAACTCTCATCTTTGCGATGTGACTCTCCTTATCTCATATTTCATGCAGATAAGGCAGTTCTTCATACCAAGTTTGGTTTTCTTCCTAAGGTTGTTTCAAACAGAAATATTAATCAGGAAATGTTGTTCCTTCTCTCTGTCCTAATCCTTCTCATAAATAACGCTTGTTGCACAACGTAGATGTTGTGTGGCTCCTAAATTCTATTTTCAGAGTTTGGCAACAGGTTAACATGCAGTTTGAGAGTTTCACAGAATAAACAGTACTTGCAGTATTTGGCAACTGGATATCAAGCAGTTTCAAGGTTTACACTGAATAAACAGTATTTGCAGAGTTTGGCAACAGGTTAACATGCAGTTTGAGAGTTTCACAGAATAAACAGTACTTGCAGTATTTGGAAACAGGTTATCAGGAAGTTTGAGGGTTAACCCAGCATAGTCAGTCTTTGCAGAGTTTGGCAACAGAAAATCAGCAGTTAGTGAGTTTCACAGCGAAGTCCTCACAGGAGCCACAAAGAGTAACAAACAAATGGGCACTGAAGAAATAGAAATCCCGGAATAAAAAGCCTGGTAGTGACATCATCAGGAAGGGGCGGCTCAGGCTACCTGCCAATCAAGCACACAGAGAGAACCGCCGGAGCTTCCCAGGGGCCGAGCGTGACATGCTGTTTCTGGCGAGTCTGCATCCGGAGCTTGATAAATGGGCGCCCATAAATCACAATGAATGTGGCTATGTTTGTTGGTATTTATTGGTCCTGTTGCAAATAAGAGCAACAAGATTGAGATATTCTAATTCAGGTTTCTGTTGTGTGCCTGGTCCACTGTGTAATACTTTCATATTTTATCCCTTTCAATAATTTTAGTTATTTTCTTGGTATATTATTATTTTTTAATGTATTTTTAAGTGTGCAAGAAGTCATATAATTTTAAATATAGTCCTATTTGCATTACTTTACTAAAAAATTAGTTTTGTTTATTAAATATTGCTGACTAATGTATGACATTGCGACTTCTCAATAAAAGCGTAGAACAGGATTTGTATATCCATATTTTTATCATACATATAGTTTTGCTGTTCTTTGGTATATTGTAAAACTATTTCACTATATTCTCATAGAAAGTTGTTAAATTTGATCTTCACATGTTTTCTGCATATAGTTATGAATTCCTATGCAACCGTAATTGTGTCAGATTTCCTCAAATGTTTATACATCAAAAGCAAAACAAATCTGAACATGCATTCTCTTTTATTTTGTTTTGTATGCTGTATACTGCTGTTCATAACTGTTTGACTCTCATTCATCTGTATACATGTTGACATTTTCATTTATTTTCCATCAGCCAAAATTTAAAATCTTCTCTCACTGCTGAGAAAAATAACACTTCAGACAGTTATTCTGCAAAATCAAAATGGGGACTAAATAAAAGAAACCTCATTCCCTTTGCCAGTATGTTTTTTTCTGAGTGAATAGATGTTCCCTGTTGAAGTCAGATTTGAAGTGAACTTGAATCAATGCTTCTCTAGCCTTTTAATGTCTCTAAAATCCATTATGTGAAGGTCTCTAAGCTGACTATTCAATTCAACCTTGCTTTAAGCCACAATATTTACTAAACAGCTCTGCAAAATGTAATCACTCAAACCTCTTTCAAACAGGTACAATAAAAACTTCTTGGACAGGTTCAGTAAGTGCTGTATAGATAAATGCAATAATTCCTTTTATTGTAAAGCAAAATTAAAAGATATTGCAAAAACTGTTCCAAGAAAATAAACAGCTCCAATCACTTGCTATCAATTTCTCCAGCAAGTTGTCTCCTGGTACTAAACAACTGTTGAACCTCATCCAAACTAAGCACTGAGCAAACTAGCTATCATTTCCAGTTTCATGTAAAGCTTCAGCCTTTCTCTCACATTGAATTGTGACAGCAGATCTGAATGACTTATTTGATAGTAACAACACATCTTCCAATATGGTAATTTATTCATCCCTAGACTCTATTTTGAAAGATGTACACACATGTAACAATGTACAAACAAGATAAGGTCTGGTGGAACAGACACTTTTTTGAGAAATAGCTTGAGAAAGAATTGATACCAAGGGGCCTCAGAATACAACTCTTCCTGGCATTTGAGTTTAAAGACCAAAGTTTAACACTAGAATGGAAAGAAGCATTATCTGAGTGTGCAGTAAAACTCATGACATTTTTAATGAAACATGACAACTCTGAATATCATCTCCTGGAAACAAAAAATAAAGAATTAACATATAATTTAAAGAATTTTGAAAATGACTCTGAGTTTGATAAACTCTTTAAGACATACCAAAAAGAATTGGACAAATATGAATTAGAATTAAAAACTACAAAGCAAGGCAAACTCTACAGAGACATTACAGCTTTCGCTAACAATAGAATATATAATTGGAGAAACAAAAGTTTCTACAAAAATCCAAGTAAAAGTAACAAGGTCACTGTGATTCAAAGTGACATCTCTGACACGGACGGGGAAGATAGCAAGCTAGTGCAAACTGAAACACTAAGTACCTCTAGCAACAAAAAGAATTGGACAAATATGAATTAGAATTAAAAACTACAAAATAAGGCAAACTCTACAGAGACATTACAGCTTTCGCAAACAATAGAATATATAAATGGAGAAATAAAAGTTTCTACAAAAATCCAAGTAGAAGTAACAAGGTCACAGTGATTCAAAGTGACGTCTCTGACACGGACGGGGAAGATAGAGAGCTAGTGCAAACGGAAACACCAAGTACCTCTAGCAACATACAAGTCCCTAGATACTCGAGCAGAAATAAACACAAAGATTTTTTAGATCAAGGACACCAGGAGAGGAGAGAGGTCAAAACAAAAGACCAACACCAGGACGCAATCGTGCCCAGAACAGCAATCAGAAGAACTGGCGACATCATCAACGGGCGCCGAGTTCCTTCTCTCTAATTCGGAGCAGTCATTGAGAGTTATCAATCTTTCAACACTTAATTTATCTAAAGAGCACATTGCTGTTTTATCTAAAGGCTTATCCTTCTGTCCTTCTTCTAATATAGAAAAATATGAAACTGTAAAGGGCGTGCAGCTCTTTATAAGGAAATTATACCTTAAGAAACAATTTGCAGAACCACAAACAGACTGGGGTTGGAACGAGGAAGAACTTGAGACCATCCAGGGCCTTGAAAGTCTTTTAATAGACTCAGAACTATTGGATCAAACAAAATGGAGAGACAAAATACAAATGAAATCTACATATATACCTAAAAGAATCAACTGTCCACAAATAGTGTTTAATGAGATGGTGTGTAGAGAAATTTTGTCTCTACATCCACTCCCTGTAACTCCGAATCTGACACATAAAGAAAGACAGGCATTGAAAGATATGAGTAAATGGGAAGAGGTGGTAATCAGAAACGCTGACAAGGGTGGCATCATCGTAATTTGGCCCTTGGATATATATCTCAAAGAGGCCAATAAACAGCTATCTGAAAATAACTGCTATATGAGATTATTAGGAAATCCAACTACAGGATATATAAAAATCTATAATCACATATTAACAGAAGCAGGAAACAACAATATTCTCACAGCCAAAGAGAAGAATTTTTTACAAGTGAATCACCCAAAAACTCCAACATTCTACCTCATCCCAAAAATACACAAGAACAAAGAGATACCACCGGGCAGGCCCATAGTCTCGGGTATAGGATGCTTAACGAAACAAGTGAGTCAATATCTAGACTTTAGTTTGAGGAGATTTGTACAACAGCTACACTCATACGTACAGGACACGATGGAGGTCCTACAAAGACTGAATAATATCCACACTAACAAAAACACCTGGCTGGTAACAGCGGACGTGAAATCCCTCTATAAATCAATTAATCATGTTAATGGAGTTAATGCGGTTCAATACTTCCTTAATAAAAAATCTGAAAAAGATAAAGATCATGACGAATTTTTAATCAAACTATTAAAATTCATTCTACAGTATAACTATTTTCTGTTTGATAATAAATATTACTTCCAAACCAGAGGAACAGCTATGAGGACTGCATGTGCTCCCACATATGCATACCTTTTCCTTGGCTGGTGGAAGGCAGAATATGTATTTACAGAGATTAATCAAGAATATACTGATAAAATTCCTATGTGGCTTCAATACATAGATGATATCTTCTTCATTTGGGAAGGCTCATATTAGGAACTTCAACAGTTCATAACAATATTAAATAATAATGAAATCAACATTAAACTAACTCATGAAGCAGACCAACAACAGATTAACTTCCTAGACCTGACTATCAAAATAGACCAGGAAGGGAATATTAATACGGATCTGTTTAGAAAAATAACCACCACAAACAGTTTACTCCATAATACCAGTGCTCATGCTCCGAGCACTATGAAAAGTTTACCGACAGGAGAATTTTTGAGAATTAGAAGGAACTGTTCAGGTTACCTTTCACAAGAGAGCCCAGGAACTAGAAACCAGACTACTGGAGAGGGATTACAGCAAAAGGAACATTAAAAAAAGCCAAACACAGGGCTCTTGAAACTAACATACAAGAGCTACTACAGAAAAACATAAATCTCCAAGCAACGTTCCCAGACTGATATAGACCCATAATGCCAAAAGTACCAGCGTAACTCAAATCATCAATAAATACTGGCACATTTTGATGTCAGACACCACTCTTAAAGATACAATGGGAGACAAACCTTCTAATACTTACAGATGGACACCTAACATCAAGGACATAATAACGAGCAGTCATCTCCAAAGACACAAAACCAAGACCTCACTAGCTCCAGGTTCACACAAATGTGGTATTTGTAGTACCTGCAAATATATCATCAAATCAGTTAACATAACTGATAGATTCAACAATAGGCACCATATTAGCAAATCAGCTGTCAAACAGAGGGAGTTATATACACCTTAAAATGCAAATGCGACAAAATCTATGTCGGTATGACGACACGTAAGCTGAGGATTAGAGTGATGGAACATCTTCGTAAAATAAGTAACGCACATCAAGTTTAACAAGATGGCAAAACTCTAACCAGTGTCGCTTTACATTTTGTACGCCACCACAATTCTAATACAGAAGAATTATGCCAAGGTATAGAGAAAGTGAGCCTTGGAATCAGAGGTGGTAACTTAGAAAAAACATTATTAAAAACAGAGAGCAGGGGGATATATTTACTGAATACAGTACAACCTCATGTACTTAATGAAAACAACAACTATTATGTCCATCTCTAAGATTACAACATTTTTACAACGCTAGTATGACTTAGTATGATTCTCTGATCTTTTCTAATGCTAACAGACATACTTTACTAGGATTGTCTCAAGGATGACATTTACCTGTTAGTCTGTCTGTTTCACTTTAATTTTCTTTACTTACTACATTACCTCACTTTCCCTTTTGTTCCCTGTATTTATTCTTAATTATTATTATTTTTTCACTCCTAGAGCACTTATGTACGACCAGGTGTACACAATCCAGGATTTTGTCGCATTTCCAGTGTCACTACATAATACACTCACATATTTGTACCATGCTAATTACAAACAAACAGCTCGGGCTGTGCAATTCAATATAAGGATCAAAAGCACAAAATAATGTTGAGTAAGCAGCACAATGTATCTATGTGTGCTAGCTGAGACAATGTATCGCTTTATCCAATTATGAAACAATTGTGGTAAACCTGTGTTGAACTGTGGCAATTGATTACAAGAACCGTTAACCCCTTACATTCGCAAGACTCATCGTTGTAAATAAGACATAAGCCAGATAGTTCTAGCAAATAAGAAAAAGTGTAACAAACTCACTTGATTCTGAGAATGATATCCGATGTCAGATGAGATCCAGGAAAACGGAACTGTTATATCCACTTTTAGTAGTGCAATTTGTTGCAACAGTCACAGATACTGCCTGTGTTCATAGCAGCATCCCGGCTTGTTCCACAGGTGTTGGGAAGGGCTCCCCTGCTAAGCCCTCGCTTGTAGTAATGAGTAAACAGAAATTTTTTCAACACCTCTGAGTGAAACAAAAATAGAGCCCAATAATCGAAAAAACAGTAAGGCTGATGAAATATGTGTTAAAACTTCACCTTTTATTGAAATTCCGTGAGTAAAAAGACAAAGGCACAGCACACAGACTTGACTACCGCTGACGCGTTTCCTGCCCTATTGGGCACTTCATCAGAGCTACCTAACAGGTGTGTAAGGACTCCTTAAAAACAGGATATGAGCCCTACACACCTGCTGCATAATTAATTATAACAACAAAAAATTGTATTGTGAAATAAACATCCGATCAAACGTGAAAGATAATAATAAACATTATGCATAACAAATAAACTTGAAAATATCGATCATAAACAAAAAAGTATATACATTATTACACACTAAGACTATGCTTTCATATAAAATTGTATCATTTAGTAAGCACATTAAAAACGATAGTACAATTCAACTTGTGGGGGATAACGATTCTTACTATAACTTAATACATGAATATCTGTCAATTAATTCCCAGTTTACTGTGGTTGGTTTACACATGTTGAGAACATATAATATAGAAATATAAAGAGGGATTTGATATTCTAATAAACCTTAGTTAATGCAGGATGTAAAATATATATTATATATTCATGTATTGAGAAATACACAGAGAGCAAAAGCCGTTAAATGTGCCAATGTGTATTATATTATATAAAAGTCAAATGCTATAGAGTATAAACACATTAGAAAGACATAAACTGCCTGCTCTCCGTGAGACCAAACATGAATAGTTTATCACTATAAGTTTGTATGATCTAGGCTATACTAGAATTTAGATCTATTGTAAGATCCAGATCCTAGGTGTATATATAGAAAAATAAAGGAATATTGAAAAAATGGGGGCATTACAAAACAAAAAAATAATAATAAAGATACATAATTCCATGATCTACGTATTATCAATAAACAATTTGATGTCACTTATTTTATTAATACCAAAAGGAGCACCAGTTTTTAAAGTATGAATCCAGTAGACTTCTCGTTTACTGAGTGCTGCATATCTATTTCCACCTCTGGGTCCTAGTTTAACTACCTCAATCCCTTGGAATGTAAAACCAGCTGAACTATTTCCATGTAAAGCAAAATGCTTAGCCACAGGGGTTTTAGGAATGTCTGCCTCCAGGGAAAGTAAGTGCTCTCTTATACGATCTTTGAGCATTCTTGATGTTAACCCTGTATATTGATAATTACAAGACCTGCAGGTCAAAAGATATATGACAAAAGTGGAAGTGCAAGAAATATGCTCTTTAATCTTGAATGTTTGACCTGTACAAGTCGAGGTAAAAGTATCCCCACATGTGACATAACTGCAACTCTTACAAGGTCTGACATTGCATTTATAGAAACCTGGTTTCGATGTTAACCAATTTGTCGACTGTATAGTATGTGAGCTCTTCTTGCTAAAATCCTTTCTAACCATATCACCAATGGTTTTAGCTTTTCGAGAGATAAAATTACATTTGCTAGAGATGTGTTTTAGATCTGAATCCCTATCTAAAATAGGTAATCTATTCCTAATAATTCTACTGATGTTATCAAATTGTCTGCTGTAAGATGTAATAAAATTCACACCATCTTTTATTCCGATATCTTTAACCTTATCTTTCAGTAAACTATTTCTATCAAAGTTACTCACTTGTTCCGATATCTTCAACAAACTTTGTTCATCATAGCCTCTCTCTTTTAGTCTAATAGTCAGATCTGCTGCATGTTTCTTATAACTCTCTATGTTGCTACAGTTCCTCCGTAATCTGATATACTGACCCTTTGGTATCCCTTTTTTAAGTGAAATGGATGGCAAGAGTCTGCTCTGAGAATAGTATTACCCGAGATCTCTTTCCTAAAGACCTCAGTAACAATGCCCTCTGCACTGTGACTAAGTTTAACATCTAAAAATGGTATGTCATCCTTAGAATGACTAAATGTAAATTTTAGGTTAGCATCATTCTGATTTAAATATTCCACAAATTCATCTAAGATTTTATTGTCTCCACTCCATAATAAAAGCATATCATCTATAAAACGTGTATAATAGGTGATATGTTTTTTAAAAGGATTTGCAACATTGAACAATTTTTTGTCCTCAAATTCAGCTAAATAGAGATTAGCATACGAGGGGGCAAATTTAGCCCCCATGGCAGTGCCTCTCTGCTGTAAAAAATACATGCCATCAAAAATAAAATAATTATGATGTAGCAAGAAACTGGTTACTTGTAACATAAAGTCAATTAGGCCTGAATCATAATTCGAGTATTTAGACAGCATAGCTTTCATAGCCAATAAACCTTGATCATGTGGTATACATGAATACAAAGATACAGCGTCTATTGTTACAAAGTTACAATCTGTATCACATTTGCATTCATGTAGAGACCTGATCAGGTGTTTGGTGTCACGTAAGAAACCTGGCAAAGACTGGACAACTGGCTGTAATTGTGCATCCAACCATTCCCCCAACCTTTCCCCCAGAGAGCCAATAGCAGATATAATAGGTCTCCCTGGGGGATTGGTTAAGCTTTTATGTACTTTTGGTAGGAACTTGAAAATTGGGATTCTAGGGTGTTCTACAAATAATATATCACAAATACTGTTAGTGAAAATGTTTCTTTCTTTACCATCATCTAACAAAGAAGAAAGTTCCCTTTGAAATTTGACTGTAGGATTAAAGGTTAATTTTTTATAAGTATCAGTGTCATTCAGCTGTCTCATAGCTTCCTTAAGATATTGTTCTTTATTTAAAACGACAATTGAACCTCCCTTATCAGAATCCACTACCACTAGATCTTTATTATTGGTTATTTTTTTTAAAGCATTCCATTCCCTCTTATTTAAGTTTCTATGTTTGTTTGAACTACTTTTTAAATTCTTCTCAGCTAGTTCTGTTAAATCTTGTTCCACTATGGCATGAAAAACCTCTATGAGGTCTGTACGAGAATTAACTGGATAAAAGGTACTTTTTTAAAATTTTTAACTACCTGTTGTTTGGTTTTATTTGTCTCATTCTCATTATCCATATTAAGATCACATAATGAAGCAATATCACATAACTCTGAGAAATTACATTTTTCATTCAAAGACATAGCTACAGGAGGATCTGGTGGACTCTCATCATTGCCCAATGTTGGGTCCTTGCTGAAGTGTTTCTTTAATGTTATCTTACGGACAAATTTGTTCAAATCCATAATGGTGTCAAAAAGATTAAAGACTTGTGTTGGTGAAAAGCCCAAACCTTTAGATAACACCACTTTCTCAAACTCATTTAATGAGTGGTCCGAAAGGTTAATGATCTTTAGTTCTTGTAATTTTTGTTCTTCTTGAATTTCTGACGGCTTGGATACCTTGGTGCCTGCGAAGGAATAGGCACTTTGCTCATGTCTTCTGTTGGTAGTGATGTCACCTCCCCGTTTTTTGGCCGTGCTCCCATCTCTTCTTCAGATCTTGATTTTGCTTTAATAGGTGTAGATGTCAACTTAGGTGTACTAGGAGCCACACTATTTGTGCTCTCACTATGTGAGTCCATGGTATCTAGACTTGTAAAAGTGACCTTTTTGTTCTTTCCCTTATCCTTTTTGCCATTCTTCTTTTTACCATTATTACTGGATTTGTTATTAGAATTTCTGTTTGTGGTGTTCCAATTGTAAACAACTTCTAGATCATAATCTTTACAATCTCTGCCGTACTTCTTATATTTATTGGTGGATAATTCTTCTGCAGTCTTGTCCACAGTTTCCTTCAGTTGTTCTTCAAATGGTATGTATTTCGAATCCTCCTTGAATACATCTAGCTGTAATTGCAGCTGATCCAGTTCTCCCAGTATTGTATCCCTTTGTTCTCTTTTAAAAGTAACTAATTTTTCCATCAGGATAATAGAGCAATCTGAGAGAGCTTGGTTCCATTCCATCATGAATAGAGGAAACTCTTTATGAAATGCCGGAAATTTTTTTAGCCTCAGTCCTCTGGGAATTTTCTTATCTTTGATATACAGACTTAAAAATTCAATGTCCCACCACAATTTTAACTCTTTAATGTGCAATTTTTCTTTTTTTGAAAACAAAGATCCCAAGTCTACTTTAAAATCAATATCTGGCGCTGTGCCTTTAAATAAGTTATCAAACAGCCTTTTTCTATTACTTTCATCCTGGGCAGCCATATCTTATTGGAGAATGTATCAATATCCAAAAATAAGAATATACAGGTAACGATTGTTTCAATTTAAAGCCTGAAGTCAATTGAATCACAGTCCCTGCAGGTGTATGTCAAAATCAGAAATGCAAACAAACAGCTCGGGCTGTGCAATTCAATATAAGGATCAAAAGCACAAAATAATGTTGAGTAAGCAGCACAATGTATCTATGTGTGCTAGCTGAGACAATGTATCGCTTTATCCAATTATGAAACAATTGTGGTAAACCTGTGTTGAACTGTGGCAATTGATTACAAGAACCGTTAACCCCTTACATTCGCAAGACTCATCGTTGTAAATAAGACATAAGCCAGATAGTTCTAGCAAATAAGAAAAAGTGTAACAAACTCACTTGATTCTGAGAATGATATCCGATGTCAGATGAGATCCAGGAAAACGGAACTGTTATATCCACTTTTAGTAGTGCAATTTGTTGCAACAGTCACAGATACTGCCTGTGTTCATAGCAGCATCCCGGCTTGTTCCACAGGTGTTGGGAAGGGCTCCCCTGCTAAGCCCTCGTTTGTAGTAATGAGTAAACAGAAATTTTTTCAACACCTCTGAGTGAAACAAAAATAGAGCCCAATAATCGAAAAAACAGTAAGGCTGATGAAATATGTGTTAAAACTTCACCTTTTATTGAAATTCCGTGAGTAAAAAGACAAAGGCACAGCACACAGACTTGACTACCGCTGACGCGTTTCCTGCCCTATTGGGCACTTCATCAGAGCTACCTAACAGGTGTGTAAGGACGCCTTAAAAACAGGATATGAGCCCTACACACCTGCTGCATAATTAATTATAACAACAAAAAATTGTATTGTGAAATAAACATCCGATCAAACGTGAAAGATAATAATAAACATTATGCAT
This sequence comes from Bombina bombina, assembly GCF_027579735.1. Taxonomy (NCBI): domain Eukaryota; kingdom Metazoa; phylum Chordata; class Amphibia; order Anura; family Bombinatoridae; genus Bombina; species Bombina bombina. The sequence goes on along the minus strand of NC_069503.1, from coordinate 386,603,944 downwards.
AACAAATAAACTTGAAAATATCGATCATAAACAAAAAAGTATATACATTATTACACACTAAGACTATGCTTTCATATAAAATTGTATCATTTAGTAAGCACATTAAAAACGATAGTACAATTCAACTTGTGGGGGATAACGATTCTTACTATAACTTAATACATGAATATCTGTCAATTAATTCCCAGTTTACTGTGGTTGGTTTACACATGTTGAGAACATATAATATAGAAATATAAAGAGGGATTTGATATTTTAATAAACCTTAGTTAATGCAGGATGTAAAATATATATTATATATTCATGTATTGAGAAATACACAGAGAGCAAAAGCCGTTAAATGTGCCAATGTGTATTATATTATATAAAAGTCAAATGCTATAGAGTATAAACACATTAGAAAGACATAAACTGCCTGCTCTCCGTGAGACCAAACATGAATAGTTTATCACTATAAGTTTGTATGATCTAGGCTATACTAGAATTTAGATCTATTGTAAGATCCAGATCCTAGGTGTATATATAGAAAAATAAAGGAATATTGAAAAAATGGGGGCATTACAAAACAAAAAAATAATAATAAAGATACATAATTCCATGATCTACGTATTATCAATAAACAATTTGATGTCACTTATTTTATTAATACCAAAAGGAGCACCAGTTTTTAAAGTATGAATCCAGTAGACTTCTCGTTTACTGAGTGCTGCATATCTATTTCCACCTCTGGGTCCTAGTTTAACTACCTCAATCCCTTGGAATGTAAAACCAGCTGAACTATTTCCATGTAAAGCAAAATGCTTAGCCACAGGGGTTTTAGGAATTTCTGCCTCCAGGGAAAGTAAGTGCTCTCTTTGAGCATTCTTGATGTTAACCCTGTATATTGATAATTACAAGACCTGCAGGTCAAAAGATATATGACAAAAGTGGAAGTGCAAGAAATATGCTCTTTAATCTTGAATGTTTGACCTGTACAAGTCGAGGTAAAAGTATCCCCACATGTGACATAACTGCAACTCTTACAAGGTCTGACATTGCATTTATAGAAACCTGGTTTCGATGTTAACCAATTTGTCGACTGTATAGTATGTGAGCTCTTCTTGCTAAAATCCTTTCTAAACATATCACCAATGGTTTTAGCTTTTCGAGAGATAAAATTACATTTGCTAGAGATGTGTTTTAGATCTGAATCCCTATCTAAAATAGGTAATCTATTCCTAATAATTCTACTGATGTTATCAAATTGTCTGCTGTAAGATGTAATAAAATTCACACCATCTTTTATTCCGATATCTTTAACCTTATCTTTCAGTAAACTATTTCTATCAAAGTTACTCACTTGTTCCGATAGCTTCAACAAACTTTGTTCATCATAGCCTCTCTCTTTTAGTCTAATAGTCAGATCTGCTGCATGTTTCTTATAACTCTCTATGTTGCTACAGTTCCTCCGTAATCTGATATACTGACCCTTTGGTATCCCCTTTTTTAAGTGAAATGGATGCATGAAAAACCTCTATGAGGTCTGTACGAGAATTAACTGGATAAAAGGTACTTTTTTTAAAATTTTTAACTACCTGTTGTTTGGTTTTATTTGTCTCATTCTCATTATCCATATTAAGATCACATAATGAAGCAATATCACATAACTCTGAGAAATTACATTTTTCATTCAAAGACATAGCTACAGGAGGATCTGGTGGACTCTCATCATTGCCCAATGTTGGGTCCTTGCTGAAGTGTTTCTTTAATGTTATCTTACGGACAAATTTGTTCAAATCCATAATGGTGTCAAAAAGATTAAAGTCTTGTGTTGGTGAAAAGCCCAAACCTTTAGATAACACCACTTTCTCAAACTCATTTAATGAGTGGTCCGAAAGGTTAATGATCTTTAGTTCTTGTAATTTTTGTTCTTCTTGAATTTCTGACGGCTTGGATACCTTGGTGCCTGCGAAGGAATAGGCACTTTTCTCATGTCTTCTGTTGGTAGTGATGTCACCTCCCCGTTTTTTGGCCGTTAACATCAGTAGAATTATTAGGAATAGATTACCTATTTTAGATAGGGATTCAGATCTAAAACACATCTCTAGCAAATGTAATTTTATCTCTCGAAAAGCTAAAACCATGGGTGATATGGTTAGAAAGGATTTTAGCAAGAAGAGCTCACATACTATACAGTCGACAAATTGGTTAACATCGAAACCAGGTTTCTATAAATGCAATGTCAGACCTTGTAAGAGTTGCAGTTATGTCACATGTGGGGATACTTTTACCTCGACTTGTACAGGTCAAACATTCAAGATTAAAGAGCATATTTCTTGCACTTCCACTTTTGTCATATATCTTTTGACCTGCAGGTCTTGTAATTATCAATATACAGGGTTAACATCAAGAATGCTCAAAGATCGTATAAGAGAGCACTTACTTTCCCTGGAGGCAGAAATTCCTAAAACCCCTGTGGCTAAGCATTTTGCTTTACATGGAAATAGTTCAGCTGGTTTTACATTCCAAGGGATTGAGGTAGTTAAACTAGGACCCAGAGGTGGAAATAGATATGCAGCACTCAGTAAACGAGAAGTCTACTGGATTCATACTTTAAAAACTGGTGCTCCTTTTGGTATTAATAAAATAAGTGACATCAAATTGTTTATTGATAATACGTAGATCATGGAATTATGTATCTTTATTATTATTTTTTTGTTTTGTAATGCCCCCATTTTTTCAATATTCCTTTATTTTTCTATATATACACCTAGGATCTGGATCTTACAATAGATCTAAATTCTAGTATAGCCTAGATCATACAAACTTATAGTGATAAACTATTCATGTTTGGTCTCACGGAGAGCAGGCAGTTTATGTCTTTCTAATGTGTTTATACTCTATAGCATTTGACTTTTATATAATATAATACACATTGGCACATTTAACGGCTTTTGCTCTCTGTGTATTTCTCAATACATGAATATATAATATATATTTTACATCCTGCATTAACTAAGGTTTATTAGAATATCAAATCCCTCTTTATATTTCTATATTATATGTTCTCAACATGTGTAAACCAACCACAGTAAACTGGGAATTAATTGACAGATATTCATGTATTAAGTTATAGTAAGAGTCGTTATCCCCCACAAGTTGAATTGTACTATCGTTTTTAATGTGCTAACTAAATGATACAATTTTATATGAAAGCATAGTCTTAGTGTGTAATAATGTATATACTTTTTTGTTTATGATCGATATTTTCAAGTTTATTTGTTATGCATAATGTTTATTATTATCTTTCACGTTTGATCGGATGTTTATTTCACAATACAATTTTTGTTGTTATAATTAATTATGCAGCAGGTGTGTAGGGCTCATATCCTGTTTTTAAGGAGTCCTTACACACCTGTTAGGTAGCTCTGATGAAGTGCCCAATAGGGCAGGAAACGCGTCAGCGGTAGTCAAGTCTGTGTGCTGTGCCTTTGTCTTTTTACTCACGGAATTTCAATAAAAGGTGAAGTTTTAACACATATTTCATCAGCCTTACTGTTTTTTCGATTATTGGGCTCTATTTTTGTTTCACTCAGAGGTGTTGAAAAAATTTCTGTTTACTCATTACTACAAACGAGGGCTTAGCAGGGGAGCCCTTCCCAACACCTGTGGAACAAGCCGGGATGCTGCTATGAACACAGGCAGTATCTGTGACTGTTGCAACAAATTGCACTACTAAAAGTGGATATAACAGTTCCGTTTTCCTGGATCTCATCTGACATCGGATATCATTCTCAGAATCAAGTGAGTTTGTTACACTTTTTCTTATTTGCTAGAACTATCTGGCTTATGTCTTATTTACAACGATGAGTCTTGCGAATGTAAGGGGTTAACGGTTCTTGTAATCAATTGCCACAGTTCAACACAGGTTTACCACAATTGTTTCATAATTGGATAAAGCGATACATTGTCTCAGCTAGCACACATAGATACATTGTGCTGCTTACTCAACATTATTTTGTGCTTTTGATCCTTATATTGAATTGCACAGCCCGAGCTGTTTGTTTGCATTTCTGATTTTGACATACACCTGCAGGGACTGTGATTCAATTGACTTCAGGCTTTAAATTGAAACAATCGTTACCTGTATATTCTTATTTTTGGATATTGATACATTCTCCAATAAGATATGGCTGCCCAGGATGAAAGTAATAGAAAAAGGCTGTTTGATAACTTATTTAAAGGCACAGCGCCAGATATTGATTTTAAAGTAGACTTGGGATCTTTGTTTTCAAAAAAAGAAAAATTGCACATTAAAGAGTTAAAATTGTGGTGGGACATTGAATTTTTAAGTCTGTATATCAAAGAGAAGAAAATTCCCAGAGGACTGAGGCTAAAAAAATTTCCGGCATTTCATAAAGAGTTTCCTCTATTCATGATGGAATGGAACCAAGCTCTCTCAGATTGCTCTATTATCCTGATGGAAAAATTAGTTACTTTTAAAAGAGAACAAAGGGATACAATACTGGGAGAACTGGATCAGCTGCAATTACAGCTAGATGTATTCAAGGAGGATTCGAAATACATACCATTTGAAGAACAACTGAAGGAAACTGTGGACAAGACTGCAGAAGAATTATCCACCAATAAATATAAGAAGTACGGCAGAGATTGTAAAGATTATGATCTAGAAGTTGTTTACAATTGGAACACCACAAACAGAAATTCTAATAACAAATCCAGTAATGATGGTAAAAAGAAGAATGGCAAAAAGGATAAGGGAAAGAACAAAAAGGTCACTTTTACAAGTCTAGATACCATGGACTCACATAGTGAGAGCACAAATAGTGTGGCTCCTAGTACACCTAAGTTGACATCTACACCTATTAAAGCAAAATCAAGATCTGAAGAAGAGATGGGAGCACGGCCAAAAAACGGGGAGGTGACATCACTACCAACAGAAGACATGAGCAAAGTGCCTATTCCTTCGCAGGCACCAAGGTATCCAAGCCGTCAGAAATTCAAGAAGAACAAAAATTACAAGAACTAAAGATCATTAACCTTTCGGACCACTCATTAAATGAGTTTGAGAAAGTGGTGTTATCTAAAGGTTTGGGCTTTTCACCAACACAAGACTTTAATCTTTTTGACACCATTATGGATTTGAACAAATTTGTCCGTAAGATAACATTAAAGAAACACTTCAGCAAGGACCCAACATTGGGCAATGATGAGAGTCCACCAGATCCTCCTGTAGCTATGTCTTTGAATGAAAAATGTAATTTCTCAGAGTTATGTGATATTGCTTCATTATGTGATCTTAATATGGATAATGAGAATGAGACAAATAAAACCAAACAACAGGTAGTTAAAAATTTAAAAAAAAGTACCTTTTATCCAGTTAATTCTCGTACAGACCTCATAGAGGTTTTTCATGCCATAGTGGAACAAGATTTAACAGAACTAGCTGAGAAGAATTTAAAAAGTAGTTCAAACAAACATAGAAACTTAAATAAGAGGGAATGGAATGCTTTTAAAAAAATAACCAATAATAAAGATCTAGTGGTAGTGGATTCTGATAAGGGAGGTTCAATTGTCGTTTTAAATAAAGAACAATATCTTAAGGAAGCTATGAGACAGCTGAATGACACTGATACTTATAAAAAATTAACCTTTAATCCTACAGTCAAATTTCAAAGGGAACTTTCTTCTTTGTTAGATGATGGTAAAGAAAGAAACATTTTCACTAACAGTATTTGTGATATATTATTTGTAGAACACCCTAGAATCCCAATTTTCAAGTTCCTACCAAAAGTACATAAAAGCTTAACCAATCCCCCAGGGAGACCTATTATATCTGCTATTGGCTCTCTGGGGGAAAGGTTGGGGGAATGGTTGGATGCACAATTACAGCCAGTTGTCCAGTCTTTGCCAGGTTTCTTACGTGACACCAAACACCTGATCAGGTCTCTACATGAATGCAAATGTGATACAGATTGTAACTTTGTAACAATAGACGCTGTATCTTTGTATTCATGTATACCACATGATCAAGGTTTATTGGCTATGAAAGCTATGCTGTCTAAATACTCGAATTATGATTCAGGCCTAATTGACTTTATGTTACAAGTAACCAGTTTCTTGCTACATCATAATTATTTTATTTTTGATGGCATGTATTTTTTACAGCAGAGAGGCACTGCGATGGGGGCTAAATTTGCTCCCTCGTATGCTAATCTCTATTTAGCTGAATTTGAGGACAAAAAATTGTTCAATGTTGCAAATCATTTAAAAAACATATCACCTATTATACACGTTTTATAGATGATATGCTTTTATTATGGAGTGGAGACAATAAAATCTTAGATGAATTTGTGGAATATTTAAATCAGAATGATGCTAACCTAAAATTTACATTTAGTCATTCTAAGGATGACATACCATTTTTAGATGTTAAACTTAGTCACAGTGCAGAGGGCATTGTTACTGAGGTCTTTAGGAAAGAGATCTCGGGTAATACTATTCTCAGAGCAGACTCTTGCCATCCATTTCACTTAAAAAAGGGGATACCAAAGGGTCAGTATATCAGATTACGGAGGAACTGTAGCAACATAGAGAGTTATAAGAAACATGCAGCAGATCTGACTATTAGACTAAAAGAGAGAGGCTATGATGAACAAAGTTTGTTGAAGATATCGGAACAAGTGAGTAACTTTGATAGAAATAGTTTACTGAAAGATAAGGTTAAAGATATCGGAATAAAAGATGGTGTGAATTTTATTACATCTTACAGCAGACAATTTGATAACATCAGTAGAATTATTAGGAATAGATTACCTATTTTAGATAGGGATTCAGATCTAAAACACATCTCTAGCAAATGTAATTTTATCTCTCGAAAAGCTAAAACCATTGGTGATATGGTTAGAAAGGATTTTAGCAAGAAGAGCTCACATACTATACAGTCGACAAATTGGTTAACATCGAAACCAGGTTTCTATAAATGCAATGTCAGACCTTGTAAGAGTTGCAGTTATGTCACATGTGGGGATACTTTTACCTCGACTTGTACAGGTCAAACATTCAAGATTAAAGAGCATATTTCTTGCACTTCCACTTTTGTCATATATCTTTTGACCTGCAGGTCTTGTAATTATCAATATACAGGGTTAACATCAAGAATGCTCAAAGATCGTATAAGAGAGCACTTACTTTCCCTGGAGGCAGAAATTCCTAAAACCCCTGTGGCTAAGCATTTTGCTTTACATGGAAATAGTTCAGCTGGTTTTACATTCCAAGGGATTGAGGTAGTTAAACTAGGACCCAGAGGTGGAAATAGATATGCAGCACTCAGTAAACGAGAAGTCTACTGGATTCATACTTTAAAAACTGGTGCTCCTTTTGGTATTAATAAAATAAGTGACATCAAATTGTTTATTGATAATACGTAGATCATGGAATTATGTATCTTTATTATTATTTTTTTGTTTTGTAATGCCCCCATTTTTTCAATATTCCTTTATTTTTCTATATATACACCTAGGATCTGGATCTTACAATAGATCTAAATTCTAGTATAGCCTAGATCATACAAACTTATAGTGATAAACTATTCATGTTTGGTCTCACGGAGAGCAGGCAGTTTATGTCTTTCTAATGTGTTTATACTCTATAGCATTTGACTTTTATATAATATAATACACATTGGCACATTTAACGGCTTTTGCTCTCTGTGTATTTCTCAATACATGAATATATAATATATATTTTACATCCTGCATTAACTAAGGTTTATTAGAATATCAAATCCCTCTTTATATTTCTATATTATATGTTCTCAACATGTGTAAACCAACCACAGTAAACTGGGAATTAATTGACAGATATTCATGTATTAAGTTATAGTAAGAATCGTTATCCCCCACAAGTTGAATTGTACTATCGTTTTTAATGTGCTTACTAAATGATACAATTTTATATGAAAGCATAGTCTTAGTGTGTAATAATGTATATACTTTTTTGTTTATGATCGATATTTTCAAGTTTATTTGTTATGCATAATGTTTATTATTATCTTTCACGTTTGATCGGATGTTTATTTCACAATACAATTTTTTGTTGTTATAATTAATTATGCAGCAGGTGTGTAGGGCTCATATCCTGTTTTTAAGGAGTCCTTACACACCTGTTAGGTAGCTCTGATGAAGTGCCCAATAGGGCAGGAAACGCGTCAGCGGTAGTCAAGTCTGTGTGCTGTGCCTTTGTCTTTTTACTCACGGAATTTCAATAAAAGGTGAAGTTTTAACACATATTTCATCAGCCTTACTGTTTTTTCGATTATTGGGCTCTATTTTTGTTTCACTCAGAGGTGTTGAAAAAATTTCTGTTTACCATGCTAATTAGCCTTATGTCACTTCTTTTACATTTCTTAACACTTTTATTTTAACTGCATTGTACATTAATCACGTATGTTCCACACTGGGAACTCTTGACCCCTGGAATTTCCCCACACAACAATTTTTTCTTTCTCTTTATTCTTTTTGTTGTCACATTTCATTTTCACGTCACTTTGTTTGGTATTGATCACTTAGATGATACACATTAGTCACACTATTGAACCATCTCACATTGCAGACCTGAGATCATCACTAATAGAGTAACCACCGGAGACCTGTAATAAAAGTAACCAAGTGGTGTCTGTAGTTGGATAACAACTCTATAGACTCTAATTAATCTGTAAGAGTTAGCATAATATCAAAATAGACCCCTTCAACTAAGAGAACTAAATTACGCTCTAATGGTGATACCCAGACAATCGTCTACATCATAGCCGTAGATTGTATAACTCTAAAATCAGGACTGCGCAAGCTCACCAATTAATATACCCAATGATATCTATAATATTTTAACTCTACACACAGCCACAGTACAGCCTCTGTAATTTAATGGACGTAATTATACACCCAAAGTATGTGACAGCTGAGAGACGGTAGAATTTAAGATATACAATAATTGGGATACTTACCGTAATCAGTTTATCGTCTAGCACTTTTAATATTAATGCCATATTTAAGCACAAAAAAGTAGAGGAGCACAGAAAAGTGTTGCGATACACAGAATTTATTTGTGATAGTGGCGCCATAGCGCAAAAACAATGATAACACACAATGTGGAGGGGATTATAACCCCGGGGTAAAAATACAGAGGGTTCGGGAGCTTGTCGCCTTATTCTTAGCCTAAATTAAAAGTGTACCATTGAGTGAGCACAGTTTTGACGTGTATGCGTGACTGCAGGGGGCCTCCAACAAACCTGTCAGCAGCAAGAGCGAGGAGACACAGCTACGCCGCCATAGGAGGCAGCCTTTCAGGCACTACCCAGATCAGGAAGCAGGGCCGCGCAGCATAGGAACTGCCGAGAAAGAGTGCACTACACACGCTACTCTGGGAGGGCACTCCGTGGTCTCTGAAGATCATGAGGTATGTGCCAGAATGTAAACTGCTTATTAGCTGTTATATTATATTCTCAGGGCACATGTTAGAAGTAGTTTTCTCCTTATCCACACCCCGTGAGAACTAGGGGAATCTCGACTGGGTTCTCATCTCTTGTACTGCTTAATGAGCCATGCAAACTGAGAATGTACTTCATTACTAGTCCTTTCAGTGTCACTGAGTGTTGGTTCTCTCTTTGAGATTGGTTCTCAGCTTCACTTCATTTGGTGTCATTTATGGTTACCCACCTACGTTCTCTTCCCCCTTTTTGTTTGTAATGCCATATTTGCCTGTAAATTTATTGATTTATACCTATAAACAATTTACACCCAGTTTAATCTGTACACTGCATATCAACATATCCTTTGTCTGATTTGGAAGATGTCACAATTCTCATTGGAACCTATTGATTTGAGTGACAGGTAGTTTATCCTATCAACATAGAGAGAAAAATTCTCTACCGTGTTCAATGTCCGTACTTAAACCCATGTATCCAGCGGCTCGTCGCTTTTGAAAAAGCCCAATAGGGGTGAAACGCGTCAGGGGAATAGGAGCACATGAGAGCTCCAATTTAAAAGTCCCTTTAGACCTGTTGACCGCATTGGCGGTATTTACTGATTTAGGGTTTCTACCTTTACAGCTGCCAATCATGCCAATCTGTACCTAGGACAGTCTATGTTACTATTTGTAACTTAATGTGCACTCTATACTAGTTAGTAACATACTCCTTAGAGACTACATGTTATTCACTTCCGACTGTTATTTAACATTAGCGTATCCAGTCACTCTTATTTACTTGCATTTCATTGCCCCATCAGATAATGCCGCTGCGAAATTGGTTCCAGCCACTGTAAGAACATTAGCGATATTTACATTAACTGTTACCAAAACATAACATTTTATTTAATGCTAGAGTGGTTGGCGAAAAGATAGCAAATTAAAATAACTACTATTTCAAGAATTAACATTCCTCTACCTAATACACACGTTGTTATTTGTCAGTTTCTGAGCAACATTATATTACTGCTACTAAATTTACTAAAAAATGTTATTAGTGTATCTATTCATATATATTCACTGGCACTCTATGTGCTCCACCTGAGAATGCTGCTGTGTAATCTGTTCCAGTGATTTAAGAAGAATACCAGTATTTATATCAATTGTTACTAAAACATCAGCAAGTTATCTATTGCGATCATTTCTACCTGATCTGCTATAAGTATAACAAAATGAAATACACAATGAAATAAGCGAACATACACTTTCTTTTGTAACCAGATTTAGACTCAGTGTTATATTGCTGCTGAGTAATTTTTCCAGCAACCCAGTGGGGAGAATTAATACATTTAATCACTTTCTAAAGGTCACAATAAGAGAATCTGGATCTGCAAATAGAAATCAATAACTTTCCAATACTTAAAGGGACACTGAACCCAAATTTTTCTTTTGTGATTCAGATAGAGGCCCATATTTAATGCTCTGAGCAGGCGGACACACATCGCCGGAAATCAACCCGATCAGGTTGATTGACACCCCCTGCTGGCAGCCGATTGGCCGCGAGTCTGCAGGGGGCGGTGTTGCACCAGCAGCTCTTGTGAGCTGCTGGTGCAATGCTGAATACGGCGAGCGTATTGCTCGCCGTATTGAGCGAGGTCTGGCGGACCTGATCCGCAGTGTTGGATCAGGTACGCCAGACCTTGATAAATAGAGCCCAGAGCATGAAATTTGAAGCAACGTTCTAATTTACTCCTATTATCAATTTGTCTTCATTCTCTTGCTATCTTTATTTGAAAAATAATGCATCTAAGCTTTTTTTTGGTTTAGGACTATGGGCAGCACTTTTTTTATTGGTGGATGAATTTATCCACCAATCAGAAAGGACAACCCAGGTTGTTCACCAAAAATGGGCCGGCATCTAAACTTACATTCTTGCATTTCAAATAAAGATACCAAGAGAATGAAGAAAATGTGATAATAGGAGTAAATTAGAAATTTGCTTAAAATTTCATGCTCTATCTGAATCACGAAAGAAAAAATGTGGGTTCAGTGTCCCTTTAAGCAACGTGAACTGGCATATAATACTAATATTCATGTATTGAAGCATTACACACTATACAAACCTTTAATAATATTAGTCTTCATTATTTAGACTGGTCAAGCCTTCTCCCTGTTCAGGATGGTTAATAGTCCAATAATAGATATTCTCTATCAGATTATATAGTAGACTAATATAACCTTCATTCAAGCATGAGCACATGATGTCTCTATACTAGGTACTAACCGCACAGTGCAAATTCCTGTCTTTACATATTATACCTCAAAGGCAGCAATAATTAATCAACAGGAATTGTGTCATACGGTCTTTAGTTGTTTTTTAATGGGTTTGCACACTGGGTCCCTATTTTTAATGCAACATGAATAAAAGTTATTTTTTATACGTCCTTTGCTTTCTCTCTACCCAATAGTGTAGGCTTAGAGTGCTAGCAGTGCAGTCTATTCTGTGGGTTCTTTCCCTCGCTAGTTTGTTGTTCTTGATTGCTGCACAGCACCTCTCCCCTTTCCTTACTATGTATAAGAGGCTTTAACAGTTTATAGTCTCAGGAGTAACTGAATATTAGGGGAGTTAGCCCTAGTGGTGCCATTGTACATTTGTGTTTATGCATAGCAATTGAAACAGGGTATGCCCCATAAAAATAGGTTAAATAAAGAGCACATCCTCTTGGAGAAAGTCAGAAACTTCAACAAATTCTTCCCTCTTCCGACCTCCTACTCCTTTGCTCCTTTTTTGTCTTTCTGTATGGAGAAGGCTGTTCTTATAGCTCTGCGCTTTATTTCCACTATACTCTTCTATTAGGGCTACCTTTTCCCCACAGATTTTTGGATTTCTCTGCTACAGGACCTCTTTTTGCCCTGCTTATGATGACAGCATGGTCTATGAAGACGGAACTGTTCTTAGCCTCATGGGTACATATAGGAAAGAGAAAAACAAAACAATTCCTTTTCCTTAATTGATTTCCTCTGATTCCCCCCCAAGTTCTTGAAATAATGGTAGGAAGCAAGTAGAATCACTGCATGTGAAACACAAAACAAGAAGTACAGCGATTAATCTAAACAAGGAATCAAGGTAAACTGTTAAGCATATGAGGTATTTATATGCACATCACAAAAAAAATTTATGTGGTCCTTTAATAACACAGTTTAAAAAATGGTGATTCACTTTTTTTTTTTTTAGGGGCTGGTATCGCCTGTATACATGTGGTATAATTCTTGTGTTTCCCGGCTTCATTCCTTTTTGTTGGGAAATACTGAACCTGGCCACCAGGAGGAGGCAAAGACACCCCAGCCAAAGGCTTAAATACCTTTCCCATTTCCCCCATCCCCCATTCATTCTTTGCCTTTCATCACAGGAGGATGGCAGAGAAGTGTCAGAAGACTTCGGAGTTGTTCCTCAGGAGGGCTATATGCCCTTCGATATGGGACGGAAGTTTTAAGTAGTCTTGTGAGCCTCTCAGTGAGAGCATTGACGAAAGATAGAGTCTGGAGATGCAGGGAGAGTCTTCCTGCAAACCCATACAGACTGCTCCTTAAGCAACCAGTGTTACTGTCTGCTTTTTCTTCACTCAAGTCCATGTCAGGAGCGATGCTACAAGACTGTCCCACTTGAGAGGCTGTTTTTCTGTTCCACAGCATGGATTCTGGTAAGATCGTTTCAATTTTTACATATGTTGAAAACGCTAGAAGACAGGGTCACAGTGTGGCTCCTTTTATCTTAATAGAATCTTGGGTTAATTCCTAGTGAGGGAGGTTATTGAACAGTGGGGATTACTCAAATGTGATACTTTGATTTTATACTGCTTTATGTGGAGATTTACGGCTAGATTTAGAGTTTGGCGTTAGCCGTCAAAACCAGCGTTAGAGGCTCCTAACGCTGGTTTTGGGCTACCGCTGGTATTTAGAGTCAGTCAGGAAAGAGTCTAACGCTCACTTTGCAGCCGCGACTTTTCCATACCGCAGATCCCCTTACGTCAATTGCGTATCCTATCTTTTCAATGGGATCTTTCTAACGCCGGTATTTAGAGTCGTGGCTGAAGTGAGTGTTAGAAATCTAACGACAAAACTCCAGCCGCAGAAAAAAAACAGGAGTTAAGTGCTTTCTGGGCTCATGCCGGTTCATAAAGCTCTTAACTACTGTGCTCTAAAGTACACTAACACCCATAAACTACCTATGTACCCCTAAACCGAGGCCCCCCCACATCGCCGCCACTCTATTAATTTTTTTTAACCCCTAATCTGCCGACCACACACCGCCGCCACCTACGTTATCCCTATGTACCCCTAATCTGCTGCCCGTAATACCGCCGACACCTACATAATATTTATTAACCCCTAATCTGCCGCCCCCGCTATCGCTGACACCTGCATATTTTTTTAACCCCTAATCTGCCGCTCCGTACACCGCCGCAACCTACATTATACCTATGTACCCCTAATCTGCTGCCCCTAACACAGCCGACCCCTATATTATATTTATTAACCCCTAATCTGCCGCCCCCAACGTCGCCTCCTCCTACCTACAATTATTAACCCCTAATCTGCCGACCGGACCACACCGCTACTATAATACATGTATTAACCCCTAAAGTCTAACCCTAACACTAACACCCCCCTAACTTAAATATAATTTAAATCTAACGAAATAAATTAACTCTTATTAAATAAATTATTCCTATTTAAAGCTAAATACTTACCTGTAAAATAAACCCTAATATAGCTACAATGTAAATTATAATTATATTGTAGCTATTTTAGGATTAATATTTATTTTACAGGCAACTTTGTAATTATTTTAACCAGGTACAATAGCTATTAAATAGTTAATAACTATTTAATAGTTACCTAGTTAAAATAATTACAAAATTACCTGTAAAATAAATCCTAACCTAAGTTACAATTAAACCTAACACTACACTATCAATAAATAAATTAAATAAACTACCTACAATTACCTACAATTAAACCTAACACTACACTATCAATAAATTAATTAAATACAATACCTACAAATAAATACAATGAAATAAACTAACTAAAGTACAAAAAATAAAAAAGAACTAAGTTACAAAAAATAAAAAATATTTACAAACATTAGAAAAATATTACAACAATTTTAAACTAATTACACCTACTCTAAGCCCCCTAATAAAATAACAAAGGCCCCCAAAATAAAAAAATGCCATACCCTATTCTAAAATTAAAATAGAAAAGCTCTTTTACCTTACCAGCCCTTAAAAGGGCCATTTGCGGGGCATGCCCCAAAGAATTCAGCTCTTTTGCCTGGAGAAAAAAAACATACAATACCCCCCCAACATTACAACCCACCACCCACATACCCCTAATCTAACCCAAACCCCCCTTAAATAAACCTAACACTAAGCCCCTGAAGATTTTCCTACCTTATCTTCACCACACCGATCCGTCCTGGCTCCAATGTCTTGATCCAAGCCCAAGCGGTGGGCTGAAGACATCCATCCTCCGGCTGAAGTCTTGATCCAAGCGGGCAGAAGAGGACATCCGGACCGGCAAACATCTTCATCCAAGCCGCATCTTCTATGTTCTTCCATCCGATGACGACCGGCTCCATCTTGAAGACCTCCAGCGCGGATCCATCCTTTTCTTCCGACGACTAGACGACGAATGAAGGTTCCTTTAAGGGACGTCATCCAAGATGGCGTCCCATGAATTCCGATTGGCTGATAGGATTCTATCAGCCAATCGGAATTAAGGTAGGAAAATTCTGATTGGCTGATGGAATCAGCCAATCAGAATCAAGTTCAATCCGATTGGCTGATCCGATCAGCCAATCAGATTGAGCTCACATTCTATTGGCTGATCGGATCGGAATACCAGTGCCCAGTCATTGGGAGTATAAAGGTGCCGTTTTGTGAAAAATAAAAAGATTGCTTATTCGGTTATTAGCGCAAGCTATGGAGGATTCTGATATGCTTGTGGGTACTCCCTATATCCCTAATAGTAATACCTGTCTATATTGTGAGGAGGCCTTGGTATGCCCTCTCAACTATGTTCCATATGCATCAACAAGGTTATTATGTCTAAGAAGGTTAACCCCTTTAGTACTAGTGAGCCGTCCACCTCTGAGGACTCGCCGTCCCATGCAGCTTCCAGTAGCATGCCTGATCCTCCATCTGGAGGGAGCCTTTTACCTTCAGACTTTACCGCTCAGTTAAAGACGGCGGTGTCAGAGACTCTTAGTGCTTTAACTCGCCCTGCAAAGAGCAAGCGAAAGGTTAAACATAGCTCTCCGGGGGGCGGAGCCACCTACCATCATGGCTGGCCGCATTTAGTCGGAGCTCTCTACTTAATCTAGTTAAGGGGCACAGTTTTAATTAGCAATTGCACTTTAAAAAGCTATAATTCCCTGCCACTGTTTCTTAGGTTTATGCTGGGGACCAGCACGCCAGTGTGACAATCTCTCACAGCACCAGAGAGCAACAACTGAAGCGAAGGAGCTGCATCCATCAGAGGTCTCACTCTAGTCAAGACCTGCGGCTTTAGGACTCAACCTTCCTTTTCCCCCAGCACAGCAGCCGAGCTCAACTGCATACCCCGGCAGCCGGAGCATCTAACACAGAAGCAGAGACAGAGTCGGGAGCCATCCCGCAACTACTCACAAGAGAGCCGAGTTGATAGCAGGGCCAGCGACACTGCGTCCCGTCACATAACAGAAGATCTCACTTAAGGCACTAGCTCCAGAGGGTCGGGGATCCACTCCGGAGCCTACATCTCTGCATCATCTCAGGGACAAACGGCAAGCGCAACACAGCCGGACCATTTGTGAGTACTAACAGCCTAACTTACAAGCGGCATCTTTACACGCTTTGCTCCTACACACACATACCTGCTCTGGGGGTCAAACAAAAGAGCCGCAGGGACATATTACAAAGATACTAAGCCACTGAAAACGCCATCTTTACTAACCTCACGCCACAGTGCAACGGACAGACATTCCGGTCCTCTGCTCACGTAGCCACTGAATGCCCCCGGAGAACACTCAGATTAGACTAACCCAAGGGCCCTAGCTAAAATTCAGCCTGCCACTGTTGATAAAAGAGTGATCTATGAGAGGCCTGCAGCTATACTCCTAAAACCATCGGCTGGCCAAGTGGAGCTCACTTTTCATACCGAGACCTGCCATTAACATTGCACAGCAATTGCCCTCCACTTTCCTATGCTCTACTACATTTTCAGAGGAGACAGTGATTTTAAGGGGGAATAAACAACTGGTTTCTGACTGGCTGAGAGATCTTTGGGTTATTCTGACACCACACTGCAGGACCTTCCCCAGACTAACGGCACAGTGTCAGAGGCTACATTTGGCTGTTCACCCTGCCACATTATCCGAAAAGTTTCCTCTCGCAGGAACAACTAAAGATATCTACTCAACAAGTTCAGATAGCACAACAGGTGGGCACTCTCCCACCCCCTTTCCTGCTGTATATATTACAACAGGTCATAACCCATCACCCTTTCTCCGGCCTGGCCCAGAGGTGGCAATCTTCCCGGGGAGAGTGCCTTTCACCTGACTTCAGCACAGTGTGACCCATCAATCTAAAAAAGACTGAGCCTACTAGACCTTAAGCCATCAGGCAGATGCCCCAAGTACCAGAAGCACTTCCAGTTTATACAGGAACTGCATCCGCCTAACATGGAATAATCTCCTCTAGGCCACCTAGGCCTGTCTACCACACAGTGATTTCTAACATTATCTAGGGGGGACTACCTTAGCATACCTGGACACATTCCCACCAAGGGCCCCCTCTACAGCGGTCACAATTCTCCTCTCATCCAGCATGTCGCAGTCAGCGAGGGGGAAAAATAACAAGCAGCCTTTTATACCAAAAAAAACTGTGATGGACCATTTTGGGCCCTCAGGAGGGTTACCACAGAGTGACATGGAACCTCCAGACTCCCCCAGCTCTGATACCTCGGATCTCACATTAGCGGCTATACAGAATATTCAACAAGCCCCACCTGAGGCAGTCACTCCCTAATTCATTATGGACTCTCTAAAGTCCCTGCTGGACAAGCACCATGCTTCATTCACAGCTCAAATGGCAGCTTCTACGGCTGAACTTAAAAAAGAGATTTCATCTACCAACGAAAGAATAGACACTCTAGAGAGAAGGCAAGAAGATACTGCTGTAGAACATTATAACTTGCAATCTTACACGCAGCGCTTGGCAGATTATCTTGAAGTTGTAGATGACAAAATAGCAGATTTGGAAGATAGATCTCGGCGGAATAACCTGAGGATCCGAGGTATCCCCGAGACTGTCTCCACAGCTGAATTGCAACCGTATCTAAAAGAACTGTTTCATGTGCTTGCTCCCCCTGCCACAGAAATAGAAGCTTTAATGGATTGTGCGCACCGCTCACTTAAGCCCAGGGGTCTCCCAGATGACCAGCCTAGAGATACAATAGTCCGGCTTCACTATTTCACTTACAAAGAGAGAATCCAGAGAGCGCACTTCCAGAAACCATCCCTTCCAGACAAATTCAAAGGTCTACAAATCTTTCCTGACCTATCTGTGAGAACCCTACAAAAAAGAAAGACTTACGCTGAAATCACTTCCATACTACGGAAAAATGACATCAGGTATAGATGGGGCTATCCCATAAAGTTGCTAATATTCCGAAACAACCAGATGTTCACTGTACAGACTTCAACCAGGGGATACGAACTTCTAAAATTGTGGAATTTGTATCCCCCCGAAAAAGAAAAACCGCAACCTAGGCAAACCCAGCTAAGTACTTCAGCAGCAGAATGGACAGCTTCCACTACTTCTGCAGACTGACCGGGCGCGGCAGGGGCCTCAAGGCTTAAGGACTGGTCAACTCCCTCTATCCGAGGCCTTGGACCGCAGAAGCGTCATGAAGACCAAGAATGGTCTACTCTTCCTCAAAGGCACAGATCTGGATCACCAACTTCCTAGGACATACAGATGAGACTACAAATTGAAGTTTGCGTTACATGGACAGTTTTTGTGGGACACTGTTCGTGTTTGTTGAAGGACTGTGTTTCAACATCTTTGGAACTCTTTGGACTTGTATGCTGTTTCCGGTGGACACTAAATGATAAGTATTTCTCTTTGATTTTATTTTTTAACAATTTATTCATAATGCTCTTACTACTGTTTATGTAATTTAGCAGAGACCCCCCTGTTTGCCAATTATCATTACTATTTATAGATAGCAATCTTGTCTTAGCTGTGCAGTAAACTCTAGCCTAGACCTAATAGGTCAATAGCTCGAATTCTACCCCTGTCAGTCAAGGTCACGCTAACCCACAGGTTCTGAGTGCTCGGTGTGGGCCCAACTGGAGCACATCCCCTTCGCACTTAACAACCATGGCTACAGTGGATAGTACTTATTTCAAAACCATACACTGCAGGCATTGAGGGGGAGCTGGTCTAGGCAGCATACACCGAAATATACCAATTCTGATCACTATGCCTGAACATGACACCCCCTAGCGATATAAGAAGCAAAGCAGAAAAAGCAGATAGCTTACATACGCAGAAGGTATTTCTAACATTGGCATCCCAGATTAAACACCTAGACAGGAGGCTAATCACAACAAGGATAGCACTATGAGGCGCGATATAGTAAGCCCTCACTCTCATATGTTCCCTAACCACTAGTTGTGAAAAAAAATACTATAATACAGATTGCACGGTTTTAAAGCGCAGCTTTAAGATTATGGATGCCTAATGCACATCCAAAGTTTAAATGTCCCATCGATACTTATTTAGCTAGAGCAACCAGGTAAATGGTGAAGCATTCCATGAGCTCCACATCTACAAACCCCAAAACTGATTTAATGTGTCCCCACAAAATGAAAATCTGACTCCCAGTTCTCACTATGTGGTTTTACAACTGTTAACAATGCTAATGTAGTTCTAAGTGTGAAATTATTGTTTTCTTATATGTTTCTTGTTTGCTATATGTTATCACTGTTACACTATCTCCACTGTTATACAACCCTTACATGTGACAGGCCATAAGGCCAATAATCTAAACTTTGATCCCCACCCCCTTAACACAAACTACTCCGTTCTAGTGCGGCCGGCCTATCCCCTATATGGCCCGCCACTAACAGTAATTCCCACCAACAATTACTACCACCTTCTCCCCCCAGCAATAGACTTTCACTCCCCCCTAACCCCCTGGTTCGAATGTGCCTCCCTTTCTAGGGAAGACGATTAATGCAGTTTTTCTTGGCCATACCGCGATACTTAATTTATAATATACTCTTACAGTAACAAGTTCTGATCAGCGTTATAACATTTTGGAATTGCACCAAACTACAAGAACAACTAATTTCTCTTTGCTCTTGGTTTTCTTTTTCTCT